>NC_081180.1:92809251-93076790 GCF_029867415.1 Vicia villosa | reverse complement strand
GTTCTGTCGTTATAAACCTCCTTTAAGTAAATATGGATTGTGTTTTATAATGTTTCAGAGAATAGACAAGACCGAGAGAATAGACAGGACCGAGTTGAAGATGAGCCATTGGTTCATGTCATGGAGTGGCTCAACTGTCGTAATATGGATAACTTTGATATGTTTGACTTTGCCTATAATTTTTCAGACATGTCAATGGTACTCACCTTTTCCCATGATTATTTAGATTATAGTTTTTGCGGTCCATTTTTGTTCCAATCCTCAACTTTTGTCTTTTTATTTGTAGGATATGAGTAAAGGTAGTAATTTCAATTATAATGTCCAATTCAGAGATCTTGACAAAATTGTCACGGAAGGTGTGGTGTGTGCTGTCAACAACTGCTTTAGTATTAAGAGCAGGGTTAGTATTTTCTCTTAATGGATTGTTTGGCTTTGGCCATAATTTAATTATAATCAACAAAAATATTCCATTTAAAATATAAATAATAATTAAAATTAAACTACGAATGAGTATGACCATCTTTTGTTACTATGATAACAAAAATTAATCATTTTTCTTCGAAGAAATTGCATTCTGTGATGGTGACGGGTGATTTGTTTCAAAAAAATCCATAGATTATACCATATTAGAAAATAAAATAGTGCTATCCAATTCTTTTATAATCTAAACAACTTTTACATTCTAATATTCTCACATACTTGTTGTAACTCATAAGAAAATACAATGTTATATTTGATGATTCAAAACAACATTGGAATGTTGTGAGAAATAAAAAACGAGCAAACAATTGTTATGCTTTTGCGTGTTACATTGTGGCTGAAGCAACTATCAACAAAAAAATAGATATAAAATAATTGTTTTGTCAATACAACACATTTATAATCACTAGAAAAAAGATGAGGAAGATAAAAAAGTACAATATATTTCGCTAACACTCGAACATATAATGTTATTAGGGTGTATGACTGAAGATTCATGCCCGTATTTTTAGGAAAATAACAAAAAAAAAATATAATTCTACAAGAAAACTGCAAATCACAGAAAAATTGCAAACCCTTCCTTAATTGTAATTTTTAGACTGAAAAACTGCAAACCCTCTCCCAAAAAATAGAAAACTCTCTCAACAAACTATTTTTGGACGGAAAAATAGAAAACTCTCTCAACAAACTATTTTGAACAGAAAAATAAACTTTTTTACCCCACCTTTAGAAACACAACTACCCAAATTCCCAATAGACTACATTTTGCGGTTGATTATAAAACTTTAACTAACTATCTCTATTTATATTATTACTCCAATTCTATTTTCTTCCTACTATCCGATGTGGGATTTAGATGAATATATTACTAAACCCAACACGTATATTACTCCAATTCTATTTTCTTCCTACTATCCGATGTGGGATTTAGATGAATATATTACTAAACCCAACACACGTATACTTTCTCCTGCGATCCAATGCCACTGGATTATTTTAAGAAGGTTATATATTTGTTATGTATTAGTATAACCTATCATCTTATATAATAATATATTTACATTTTGCAGGTTATTCTTAAAGTGGAAGATTTTGGATATATACCTGAGACATATATTTAATCAGAACTAACCATGAAAGGTTGACTTATTAAAGAATTGATAGACTATTCCTGCAAACGACTTCTCGACAAACTATTTTACCCTCGATTTAGAAACACAACTACCCAAATCCCGAATACACCCAAAAACTACATTTTGAAATTGTTTATAAAACTTTAACTAACTATCTCTATTTATATTATTACTCAAATTCTAGTTTATTTCTTATATCCGATGTGGGACTTGGATGAATATACTATTTAACCCAACAAGTATACATTCTCCTGCGATCCAAAGCCACTAGATTATTTTAGAAACGTTATATAACTAATCCATTCTAATTTATATATTTGTTATGTATTAGTATATTATATCATCTTTGATAATGATATATTTACATTTTCCAAGGTATTCTTAAAGTGGAAGATTTTGGATATATATCAGAGACGTATATTCAATCAGAACTACTCCATGCACTGGTGATCGCATGTATCAAGTGGAGTGACCATTTAAACAAAATTGTCACGGAAGGTGTGGTGTGTGCTGTCAACAACTGCTTTATTATTAAGAGCAGGGTTAGTATTTTCTCTTAATGGATTGTTTGGCTTTGGCCATAATTTAATTATAATCAACAAAAGTATTCCATTTAAAATAAAAATAATAATTAAAATTAAACTACGAATGAGTATGACCATCTTTTGTTACTATGATAACAAAAATTAATCATTTTTCTTCGAAGAAATTGCATTCTGTGATGGTGACGGGTGAGTTGTTTCAAAAAAATCCATAGATTATACCATATTAGAAAATAAATTAGTGCTATCCAATTCTTTTATAATCTAAACAACTTTTACATTCTAATATTCTCACATACTTGTTGCAACTCATAAGAAAATACAATGTTATATTTGATGATTCAAAACAACATTGGAATGTTGTGAGAAATAAAAAACGAGCAAGCAATTGTTATGCTTTTGCGTGTTACATTGTGGCTGAAGCAACTATCAACAAAAAAATAGATATAAAATAATTGTTTTGTCAATACAAGACATTTATAATCACTAGAAAAAAGATGAGGAAGATAAAAAAGTACAATATATTTCGCTAACACTCGAACATATAATGTTATTAGGGTGTATGACTGAAGATTCATGCCCGTATTTTTAGGAAAATAACAAAAAAAAATATAATTCTACAAGAAAACTGCAAATCACAGAAAAATTGCAAACCCTTCCTTAATTGTAATTTTTAGAATGAAAAACTGCAAACCCTCTCCCAAAAAATAGAAAACTCTCTCAACAAACTATTTTTGGACGGAAAAATAGAAAACTCTCTCAACAAACTATTTTGAACAGAAAAATAAACTTTTTTACCCAACCTTTAGAAACACAACTACCCAAATTCCCAAAAGACTACATTTTGCGGTTGATTATAAAACTTTAACTAACTATCTCTATTTATATTATTACTCCAATTCTATTTTCTTCCTACTATCCGATGTGGGATTTAGATGAATATATTACTAAACCCAACACGTATACTTTCTCCTGCGATCCAATGCCACTGGATTATTTTAAGAAGGTTATATATTTGTTATGTATTAGTATAACCTATCATCTTATATAATAATATATTTACATTTTGCAGGTTATTCTTAAAGTGGAAGATTTTGGATATATACCTGAGACATATATTTAATCAGAACTAACCATGAAAGGTTGACTTATTAAAGAATTGATAGACTATTCCTGCAAACGACTTTTGAACGAAAAAATAGAAAACCCTCTCGACAAACTATTTTACCCTCAATTTAGAAACACAACTACCCAAATCCCGAATACACCCAAAAACTACATTTTGAAATAACAAGTATACATTCTCCTGCGATCCAAAGCCACTAGATTATTTTAGAAATGTTATATAACTAATCCATTCTAATTTATATATTTGTTATGTATTAGTATATTATATCATCTTTGATAATGATATATTTACATTTTCCAAGGTATTCTTAAAGTGGAAGATTTTGGATATATATCAGAGACGTATATTCAATCAGAACTACTCCATGCACTGGTGATCGCATGTATCAAGTGGAGTGACCATTTAAACAACTTAAGAAAGCTAAAGATTTAATTTTGGGATGCGTGAGAGAATTTATATTTTCTAACAAATCAAATTCATCTATTCAATGTATTTTTTGATAATTATAAAACCCGCAAAGTAATGTTTACTGCGGCCCCGTTAGAGATTTAGAACTCGGACCTCATTCCCGTTATAATGCCATATTAATTACTAGTTACGGAAGCCAGGATATTAGGAAGGAATGGGTTCTGTATTGGATGTTGGCTCAACGATGAGTGGTTTGCTATCTACAAAATTTCTGTAAATTTCTGTTCCACATTAGTGGACATAAAAAATATAACGGTACATTCCTAGTGGGCGTTGTTGTTGCTTATGATGCAAATTGCTTTAAAATTCTTTATTAAATTATAACTTTGGAAAAGTTTACTTTTGTCTAAAAGTCAACCATGGAAGGTTGATTTATTAACGAATTGATAGTATATTCCTGGAAACAATTTGTCTTTCTAATTTAGTATTTAGTTGAAATATAATAAATATATCTTCTCTCAATTTCAAATTTTGAACGAAAAAATTGCAAATTCTCTTTTTTAACGGAAAAATAAAAAATCTTCTCAACAAACTCTTTTACCCTTACCTTGGTTTTATGTGTTTAATTTTTATTTTCTTACAAGTCAAATCATCTAGCTAATGTAATTTTTGATAAATTTTAAAACATGCAGGGTAATGTTTACTGCGGCCCTGTTAGAGATTCTGAACTACGATCTGGTTGCCTATATTATACCATAGTAATTACTAGTTACAGGAGCTTGAAGATCAGGAAGGAATAGGTTCTGTCGTTATAAACCTCCTTTAAGTAAATATGGATTGTGTTTTATAATGTTTCAGAGAATAGACAAGACCGAGAGAATAGACAGGACCGAGTTGAAGATGAGCCATTGGTTCATGTCATGGAGTGGCTCAACCGTCGTAATATGGATAACTTTGATATGTTTGACTTTGCCTATAATTTTTCAGACATGTCAATGGTACTCACCTTTTCCCATGACTATTTAGATTATAGTTTTTGCGGTCCATTTTTGTTCCAATCCTCAACTTTTGTCTTTTTATTTGTAGGATATGAGTAAAGGTAGTAATTTCAATTATAATGTCCAATTCAGAGATCTTGACAAAATTGTCACGGAAGGTGTGGTGTGTGCTGTCAACAACTGCTTTATTATTAAGAGCAGGGTTAGTATTTTCTCTTAATGGATTGTTTGGCTTTGGCCATAATTTAATTATAATCAACAAAAATATTCCATTTAAAATATAAATAATAATTAAAATTAAACTACGAATGAGTATGACCATCTTTTGTTACTATGATAACAAAAATTAATCATTTTTCTTCGAAGAAATTGCATTCTGTGATGGTGACGGGTGATTTGTTTCAAAAAAATCCATAGATTATACCATATTAGAAAATAAAATAGTGCTATCCAATTCTTTTATAATCTAAACAACTTTTACATTCTAATATTCTCACATACTTGTTGCAACTCATAAGAAAATACAATGTTATATTTGATGATTCAAAACAACATTGGAATGTTGTGAGAAATAAAAAACGAGCAAGCAATTGTTATGCTTTTGCGTGTTACATTGTGGCTGAAGCAACTATCAACAAAAAAATAGATATAAAATAATTGTTTTGTCAATACAAGACATTTATAATCACTAGAAAAAAGATGAGGAAGATAAAAAAGTACAATATATTTCGCTAACACTCGAACATATAATGTTATTAGGGTGTATGACTGAAGATTCATGCCCGTATTTTTAGGAAAATAACAAAAAAAAATATAATTCTACAAGAAAACTGCAAATCACAGAAAAATTGCAAACCCTTCCTTAATAGTAATTTTTAGACTGAAAAACTGCAAACCCTCTCCCAAAAAATAGAAAACTCTCTCAACAAACTATTTTTGGACGGAAAAATAGAAAACTCTCTCAACAAACTATTTTGAACAGAAAAATAAACTTTTTTACCCCACCTTTAGAAACACAACTACCCAAATTCCCAAAAGACTACATTTTGCGGTTGATTATAAAACTTTAACTAACTATCTCTATTTATATTATTACTCCAATTCTATTTTCTTCCTACTATCCGATGTGGGATTTAGATGAATATATTACTAAACCCAACACGTATACTTTCTCCTGCGATCCAATGCCACTGGATTATTTTAAGAAGGTTATATATTTGTTATGTATTAGTATAACCTATCATCTTATATAATAATATATTTACATTTTGCAGGTTATTCTTAAAGTGGAAGATTTTGGATATATACCTGAGACATATATTTAATTAGAACTAACACTTATTAAAGAATTGATAGACTATTCCTGCAAACGACTTTTGAACGGAAAAATAGAAAACCCTCTCGACAAACTATTTTACCCTCAATTTAGAAACACAACTACCCAAATCCCGAATACACCCAAAAACTACATTTTGAAATAACAAGTATACATTCTCCTGCGATCCAAAGCCACTTTATTTTAGAAATGTTATATAACTAATCCATTCTAATTTATATATTTGTTATGTATTAGTATATTATATCATCTTTGATAATGATATATTTACATTTTCCAAGGTATTCTTAAAGTGGAAGATTTTGGATATATATCAGAGACGTATATTCAATCAGAACTACTCCATGCACTGGTGATCGCATGTATCAAGTGGAGTGACCATTTAAACAACTTAAGAAAGCTAAAGATTTAATTTTGGGATGCGTGAGAGAATTTATATTTTCTAACAAATCAAATTCATCTATTCAATGTATTTTTTGATAATTATAAAACCCGCAAAGTAATGTTTACTGCGGCCCCGTTAGAGATTTAGAACTCGGACCTCATTCCCGTTATAATGCCATATTAATTACTAGTTACGGAAGCCAGGATATTAGGAAGGAATGGGTTCTGTATTGGATGTTGGCTCAACGATGAGTGGTTTGCTATCTACAAAATTTCTGTAAATTTCTGTTCCACATTAGTGGACATAAAAAATATAACGGTACATTCCTAGTGGGCGTTGTTGTTGCTTATGATGCAAATTGCTTTAAAATTCTTTATTAAATTATAACTTTGGAAAAGTTGACTTTTGTCTAAAAGTCAACCATGGAAGGTTGACTTATTAAAGAATTGATAGTATATTCCTGGAAACAATTTGTCTTTCTAATTTAGTATTTAGTTGAAATATAATAAATATATCTTCTCTCAATTTCAAATTTTGAACGAAAAAATTGCAAATTCTCTTTTTTAACGGAAAAATAAAAAATCTTCTCAACAAACTCTTTTACCCTTACCTTGGTTTTATGTGTTTAATTTTTATTTTCTTACAAGTCAAATCATCTAGCTAATGTAATTTTTGATAAATTTTAAAACATGCAGGGTAATGTTTACTGCGGCCCTGTTAGAGATTCTGAACTACGATCTGGTTGCCTATATTATACCATAGTAATTACTAGTTACAGGAGCTTGAAGATCAGGAAGGAATAGGTTCTGTCGTTATAAACCTCCTTTAAGTAAATATGGATTGTGTTTTATAATGTTTCAGAGAATAGACAAGACCGAGAGAATAGACAGGACCGAGTTGAAGATGAGCCATTGGTTCATGTCATGGAGTGGCTCAACCGTCGTAATATGGATAACTTTGATATGTTTGACTTTGCCTATAATTTTTCAGACATGTCAATGGTACTCACCTTTTCCCATGACTATTTAGATTATAGTTTTTGCGGTCCATTTTTGTTCCAATCCTCAACTTTTGTCTTTTTATTTGTAGGATATGAGTAAAGGTAGTAATTTCAATTATAATGTCCAATTCAGAGATCTTGACAAAATTGTCACGGAAGGTGTGGTGTGTGCTGTCAACAACTGCTTTATTATTAAGAGCAGGGTTAGTATTTTCTCTTAATGGATTGTTTGGCTTTGGCCATAATTTAATTATAATCAACAAAAATATTCCATTTAAAATATAAATAATAATTAAAATTAAACTACGAATGAGTATGACCATCTTTTATTACTATGATAACAAAAATTAATCATTTTTCTTCGAAGAAATTGCATTCTGTGATGGTGACGGGTGATTTGTTTCAAAAAAATCCATAGATTATACCATATTAGAAAATAAAATAGTGCTATCCAATTCTTTTATAATCTAAACAACTTTTACATTCTAATATTCTCACATACTTGTTGCAACTCATAAGAAAATACAATGTTATATTTGATGATTCAAAACAACATTGGAATGTTGTGAGAAATAAAAAACGAGCAAGCAATTGTTATGCTTTTGCGTGTTACATTGTGGCTGAAGCAACTATCAACAAAAAAATAGATATAAAATAATTGTTTTGTCAATACAAGACATTTATAATCACTAGAAAAAAGATGAGGAAGATAAAAAAGTACAATATATTTCGCTAACACTCGAACATATAATGTTATTAGGGTGTATGACTGAAGATTCATGCCAGTATTTTTAGGAAAATAACAAAAAAAAATATAATTCTACAAGAAAACTGCAAATCACAGAAAAATTGCAAACCCTTCCTTAATAGTAATTTTTAGACTGAAAAACTGCAAACCCTCTCCCAAAAAATAGAAAACTCTCTCAACAAACTATTTTTGGACGGAAAAATAGAAAACTCTCTCAACAAACTATTTTGAACAGAAAAATAAACTTTTTTACCCCACCTTTAGAAACACAACTACCCAAATTCCCAAAAGACTACATTTTGCGGTTGATTATAAAACTTTAACTAACTATCTCTATTTATATTATTATTCCAATTCTATTTTCTTCCTACTATCCGATGTGGGATTTAGATGAATATATTACTAAACCCAACACGTATACTTTCTCCTGCGATCCAATGCCACTGGATTATTTTAAGAAGGTTATATATTTGTTATGTATTAGTATAACCTATCATCTTATATAATAATATATTTACATTTTGCAGGTTATTCTTAAAGTGGAAGATTTTGGATATATACCTGAGACATATATTTAATTAGAACTAACCATGAAAGGTTGACTTATTAAAGAATTGATAGACTATTCCTGCAAACGACTTTTGAACGGAAAAATAGAAAACCCTCTCGACAAACTATTTTACCCTCAATTTAGAAACACAACTACCCAAATCCCGAATACACCCAAAAACTACATTTTGAAATAACAAGTATACATTCTCCTGCGATCCAAAGCCACTAGATTATTTTAGAAATGTTATATAACTAATCCATTCTAATTTATATATTTGTTATGTATTAGTATATTATATCATCTTTGATAATGATATATTTACATTTTCCAAGGTATTCTTAAAGTGGAAGATTTTGGATATATATCAGAGACGTATATTCAATCAGAACTACTCCATGCACTGGTGATCGCATGTATCAAGTGGAGTGACCATTTAAACAACTTAAGAAAGCTAAAGATTTAATTTTGGGATGCGTGAGAGAATTTATATTTTCTAACAAATCAAATTCATCTATTCAATGTATTTTTTGATAATTATAAAACCCGCAAAGTAATGTTTACTGCGGCCCCGTTAGAGATTTAGAACTCGGACCTCATTCCCGTTATAATGCCATATTAATTACTAGTTACGGAAGCCAGGATATTAGGAAGGAATGGGTTCTGTATTGGATGTTGGCTCAACGATGAGTGGTTTGCTATCTACAAAATTTCTGTAAATTTCTGTTCCACATTAGTGGACATAAAAAATATAACGGTACATTCCTAGTGGGCGTTGTTGTTGCTTATGATGCAAATTGCTTTAAAATTCTTTATTAAATTATAACTTTGGAAAAGTTGACTTTTGTCTAAAAGTCAACCATGGAAGGTTGACTTATTAAAGAATTGATAGTATATTCCTGGAAACAATTTGTCTTTCTAATTTAGTATTTAGTTGAAATATAATAAATATATCTTCTCTCAATTTCAAATTTTGAACGAAAAAATTGCAAATTCTCTTTTTTAACGGAAAAATAAAAAATCTTCTCAACAAACTCTTTTACCCTTACCTTGGTTTTATGTGTTTAATTTTTATTTTCTTACAAGTCAAATCATCTAGCTAATGTAATTTTTGATAAATTTTAAAACATGCAGGGTAATGTTTACTGCGGCCCTGTTAGAGATTCTGAACTACGATCTGGTTGCCTATATTATACCATAGTAATTACTAGTTACAGGAGCTTGAAGATCAGGAAGGAATAGGTTCTGTCGTTATAAACCTCCTTTAAGTAAATATGGATTGTGTTTTATAATGTTTCAGAGAATAGACAAGACCGAGAGAATAGACAGGACCGAGTTGAAGATGAGCCATTGGTTCATGTCATGGAGTGGCTCAACCGTCGTAATATGGATAACTTTGATATGTTTGACTTTGCCTATAATTTTTCAGACATGTCAATGGTACTCACCTTTTCCCATGACTATTTAGATTATAGTTTTTGCGGTCCATTTTTGTTCCAATCCTCAACTTTTGTCTTTTTATTTGTAGGATATGAGTAAAGGTAGTAATTTCAATTATAATGTCCAATTCAGAGATCTTGACAAAATTGTCACGGAAGGTGTGGTGTGTGCTGTCAACAACTGCTTTATTATTAAGAGCAGGGTTAGTATTTTCTCTTAATGGATTGTTTGGCTTTGGCCATAATTTAATTATAATCAACAAAAATATTCCATTTAAAATATAAATAATAATTAAAATTAAACTACGAATGAGTATGACCATCTTTTATTACTATGATAACAAAAATTAATCATTTTTCTTCGAAGAAATTGCATTCTGTGATGGTGACGGGTGATTTGTTTCAAAAAAATCCATAGATTATACCATATTAGAAAATAAAATAGTGCTATCCAATTCTTTTATAATCTAAACAACTTTTACATTCTAATATTCTCACATACTTGTTGCAACTCATAAGAAAATACAATGTTATATTTGATGATTCAAAACAACATTGGAATGTTGTGAGAAATAAAAAACGAGCAAGCAATTGTTATGCTTTTGCGTGTTACATTGTGGCTGAAGCAACTATCAACAAAAAAATAGATATAAAATAATTGTTTTGTCAATACAAGACATTTATAATCACTAGAAAAAAGATGAGGAAGATAAAAAAGTACAATATATTTCGCTAACACTCGAACATATAATGTTATTAGGGTGTATGACTGAAGATTCATGCCAGTATTTTTAGGAAAATAACAAAAAAAAATATAATTCTACAAGAAAACTGCAAATCACAGAAAAATTGCAAACCCTTCCTTAATAGTAATTTTTAGACTGAAAAACTGCAAACCCTCTCCCAAAAAATAGAAAACTCTCTCAACAAACTATTTTTGGACGGAAAAATAGAAAACTCTCTCAACAAACTATTTTGAACAGAAAAATAAACTTTTTTACCCCACCTTTAGAAACACAACTACCCAAATTCCCAAAAGACTACATTTTGCGGTTGATTATAAAACTTTAACTAACTATCTCTATTTATATTATTATTCCAATTCTATTTTCTTCCTACTATCCGATGTGGGATTTAGATGAATATATTACTAAACCCAACACGTATACTTTCTCCTGCGATCCAATGCCACTGGATTATTTTAAGAAGGTTATATATTTGTTATGTATTAGTATAACCTATCATCTTATATAATAATATATTTACATTTTGCAGGTTATTCTTAAAGTGGAAGATTTTGGATATATACCTGAGACATATATTTAATTAGAACTAACCATGAAAGGTTGACTTATTAAAGAATTGATAGACTATTCCTGCAAACGACTTTTGAACGGAAAAATAGAAAACCCTCTCGACAAACTATTTTACCCTCAATTTAGAAACACAACTACCCAAATCCCGAATACACCCAAAAACTACATTTTGAAATAACAAGTATACATTCTCCTGCGATCCAAAGCCACTAGATTATTTTAGAAATGTTATATAACTAATCCATTCTAATTTATATATTTGTTATGTATTAGTATATTATATCATCTTTGATAATGATATATTTACATTTTCCAAGGTATTCTTAAAGTGGAAGATTTTGGATATATATCAGAGACGTATATTCAATCAGAACTACTCCATGCACTGGTGATCGCATGTATCAAGTGGAGTGACCATTTAAACAACTTAAGAAAGCTAAAGATTTAATTTTGGGATGCGTGAGAGAATTTATATTTTCTAACAAATCAAATTCATCTATTCAATGTATTTTTTGATAATTATAAAACCCGCAAAGTAATGTTTACTGCGGCCCCGTTAGAGATTTAGAACTCGGACCTCATTCCCGTTATAATGCCATATTAATTACTAGTTACGGAAGCCAGGATATTAGGAAGGAATGGGTTCTGTATTGGATGTTGGCTCAACGATGAGTGGTTTGCTATCTACAAAATTTCTGTAAATTTCTGTTCCACATTAGTGGACATAAAAAATATAACGGTACATTCCTAGTGGGCGTTGTTGTTGCTTATGATGCAAATTGCTTTAAAATTCTTTATTAAATTATAACTTTGGAAAAGTTGACTTTTGTCTAAAAGTCAACCATGGAAGGTTGACTTATTAAAGAATTGATAGTATATTCCTGGAAACAATTTGTCTTTCTAATTTAGTATTTAGTTGAAATATAATAAATATATCTTCTCTCAATTTCAAATTTTGAACGAAAAAATTGCAAATTCTCTTTTTTAACGGAAAAATAAAAAATCTTCTCAACAAACTCTTTTACCCTTACCTTGGTTTTATGTGTTTAATTTTTATTTTCTTACAAGTCAAATCATCTAGCTAATGTAATTTTTGATAAATTTTAAAACATGCAGGGTAATGTTTACTGCGGCCCTGTTAGAGATTCTGAACTACGATCTGGTTGCCTATATTATACCATAGTAATTACTAGTTACAGGAGCTTGAAGATCAGGAAGGAATAGGTTCTGTCGTTATAAACCTCCTTTAAGTAAATATGGATTGTGTTTTATAATGTTTCAGAGAATAGACAAGACCGAGAGAATAGACAGGACCGAGTTGAAGATGAGCCATTGGTTCATGTCATGGAGTGGCTCAACCGTCGTAATATGGATAACTTTGATATGTTTGACTTTGCCTATAATTTTTCAGACATGTCAATGGTACTCACCTTTTCCCATGACTATTTAGATTATAGTTTTTGCGGTCCATTTTTGTTCCAATCCTCAACTTTTGTCTTTTTATTTGTAGGATATGAGTAAAGGTAGTAATTTCAATTATAATGTCCAATTCAGAGATCTTGACAAAATTGTCACGGAAGGTGTGGTGTGTGCTGTCAACAACTGCTTTATTATTAAGAGCAGGGTTAGTATTTTCTCTTAATGGATTGTTTGGCTTTGGCCATAATTTAATTATAATCAACAAAAATATTCCATTTAAAATATAAATAATAATTAAAATTAAACTACGAATGAGTATGACCATCTTTTATTACTATGATAACAAAAATTAATCATTTTTCTTCGAAGAAATTGCATTCTGTGATGGTGACGGGTGATTTGTTTCAAAAAAATCCATAGATTATACCATATTAGAAAATAAAATAGTGCTATCCAATTCTTTTATAATCTAAACAACTTTTACATTCTAATATTCTCACATACTTGTTGCAACTCATAAGAAAATACAATGTTATATTTGATGATTCAAAACAACATTGGAATGTTGTGAGAAATAAAAAACGAGCAAGCAATTGTTATGCTTTTGCGTGTTACATTGTGGCTGAAGCAACTATCAACAAAAAAATAGATATAAAATAATTGTTTTGTCAATACAAGACATTTATAATCACTAGAAAAAAGATGAGGAAGATAAAAAAGTACAATATATTTCGCTAACACTCGAACATATAATGTTATTAGGGTGTATGACTGAAGATTCATGCCAGTATTTTTAGGAAAATAACAAAAAAAAATATAATTCTACAAGAAAACTGCAAATCACAGAAAAATTGCAAACCCTTCCTTAATAGTAATTTTTAGACTGAAAAACTGCAAACCCTCTCCCAAAAAATAGAAAACTCTCTCAACAAACTATTTTTGGACGGAAAAATAGAAAACTCTCTCAACAAACTATTTTGAACAGAAAAATAAACTTTTTTACCCCACCTTTAGAAACACAACTACCCAAATTCCCAAAAGACTACATTTTGCGGTTGATTATAAAACTTTAACTAACTATCTCTATTTATATTATTATTCCAATTCTATTTTCTTCCTACTATCCGATGTGGGATTTAGATGAATATATTACTAAACCCAACACGTATACTTTCTCCTGCGATCCAATGCCACTGGATTATTTTAAGAAGGTTATATATTTGTTATGTATTAGTATAACCTATCATCTTATATAATAATATATTTACATTTTGCAGGTTATTCTTAAAGTGGAAGATTTTGGATATATACCTGAGACATATATTTAATTAGAACTAACAATGAAAGGTTGACTTATTAAAGAATTGATAGACTATTCCTGCAAACGACTTTTGAACGGAAAAATAGAAAACCCTCTCGACAAACTATTTTACCCTCAATTTAGAAACACAACTACCCAAATCCCGAATACACCCAAAAACTACATTTTGAAATAACAAGTATACATTCTCCTGCGATCCAAAGCCACTTGATTATTTTAGAAATGTTATATAACTAATCCATTCTAATTTATATATTTGTTATGTATTAGTATATTATATCATCTTTGATAATGATATATTTACATTTTCCAAGGTATTCTTAAAGTGGAAGATTTTGGATATATATCAGAGACGTATATTCAATCAGAACTACTCCATGCACTGGTGATCGCATGTATCAAGTGGAGTGACCATTTAAACAACTTAAGAAAGCTAAAGATTTAATTTTGGGATGCGTGAGAGAATTTATATTTTCTAACAAATCAAATTCATCTATTCAATGTATTTTTTGATAATTATAAAACCCGCAAAGTAATGTTTACTGCGGCCCCGTTAGAGATTTAGAACTCGGACCTCATTCCCGTTATAATGCCATATTAATTACTAGTTACGGAAGCCAGGATATTAGGAAGGAATGGGTTCTGTATTAGATGTTGGCTCAACGATGAGTGGTTTGCTATCTACAAAATTTCTGTAAATTTCTGTTCCACATTAGTGGACATAAAAAATATAACGGTACATTCCTAGTGGGCGTTGTTGTTGCTTATGATGCAAATTGCTTTAAAATTCTTTATTAAATTATAACTTTGGAAAAGTTGACTTTTGTCTAAAAGTCAACCATGGAAGGTTGACTTATTAAAGAATTGATAGTATATTCCTGGAAACAATTTGTCTTTCTAATTTAGTATTTAGTTGAAATATAATAAATATATCTTCTCTCAATTTCAAATTTTGAACGAAAAAATTGCAAATTCTCTTTTTTAACGGAAAAATAAAAAATCTTCTCAACAAACTCTTTTACCCTTACCTTGGTTTTATGTGTTTAATTTTTATTTTCTTACAAGTCAAATCATCTAGCTAATGTAATTTTTGATAAATTTTAAAACATGCAGGGTAATGTTTACTGCGGCCCTGTTAGAGATTCTGAACTACGATCTGGTTGCCTATATTATACCATAGTAATTACTAGTTACAGGAGCTTGAAGATCAGGAAGGAATAGGTTCTGTCGTTATAAACCTCCTTTAAGTAAATATGGATTGTGTTTTATAATGTTTCAGAGAATAGACAAGACCGAGAGAATAGACAGGACCGAGTTGAAGATGAGCCATTGGTTCATGTCATGGAGTGGCTCAACCGTCGTAATATGGATAACTTTGATATGTTTGACTTTGCCTATAATTTTTCAGACATGTCGATGGTACTCACCTTTTCCCATGACTATTTAGATTATAGTTTTTGCGGTCCATTTTTGTTCCAATCCTCAACTTTTGTCTTTTTATTTGTAGGATATGAGTAAAGGTAGTAATTTCAATTATAATGTCCAAGTCAGAGATCTTGACAAAATTGTCACGGAAGGTGTGGTGTGTGCTGTCAACAACTGCTTTATTATTAAGAGCAGGGTTAGTATTTTCTCTTAATGGATTGTTTGGCTTTGGCCATAATTTAATTATAATCAACAAAAATATTCCATTTAAAATATAAATAATAATTAAAATTAAACTACGAATGAGTATGACCATCTTTTGTTACTATGATAACAAAAATTAATCATTTTTCTTCGAAGAAATTGCATTCTGTGATGGTGACGGGTGATTTGTTTCAAAAAAATCCATAGATTATACCATATTATAAAATAAAATAGTGCTATCCAATTCTTTTATAATCTAAACAACTTTTACATTCTAATATTCTCACATACTTGTTGCAACTCATAAGAAAATACAATGTTATATTTGATGATTCAAAACAACATTGGAATGTTGTGAGAAATAAAAAACGAGCAAACAATTGTTATGCTTTTGCGTGTTACATTGTGGCTGAAGCAACTATCAACAAAAAAATAGATATAAAATAATTGTTTTGTCAATACAAGACATTTATAATCACTAGAAAAAAGATGAGGAAGATAAAAAAGTACAATATATTTCGCTAACACTCGAACATATAATGTTATTAGGGTGTATGACTGAAGATTCATGCCCGTATTTTTAGGAAAATAACAAAAAAAAAATATAATTCTACAAGAAAACGGCAAATCACAGAAAAATTGCAAACCCTTCCTTAATTGTAATTTTTAGACTGAAAAACTGCAAACCCTCTCCCAAAAAATAGAAAACTCTCTCAACAAACTATTTTTGGACGGAAAAATAGAAAACTCTCTCAACAAACTATTTTGAACAGAAAAATAAACTTTTTTACCCCACCTTTAGAAACACAACTACCCAAATTCCCAAAAGACTACATTTTGCGGTTGATTATAAAACTTTAACTAACTATCTCTATTTATATTATTACTCCAATTCTATTTTCTTCCTACTATCCGATGTGGGATTTAGATGAATATATTACTAAACCCAACACGTATATTACTCCAATTCTATTTTCTTCCTACTATCCGATGTGGGATTTAGATGAATATATTACTTAACCCAACACACGTAAACTTTCTCCTGCGATCCAATGCCACTGGATTATTTTAATAAGGTTATATATTTGTTATGTATTAGTATAACCTATCATCTTATATAATAATATATTTACATTTTCCAGGTTATTCTTAAAGTGGAAGATTTTGGATATATACCTGAGACATATATTTAATCAGAACTAACCATGAAAGGTTGACTTATTAAAGAATTGATAGACTATTCCTGCAAACGACTTCTCGACAAACTATTTTACCCTCAATTTAGAAACACAACTACCCAAATCCCGAATACACCCAAAAACTACATTTTGAAATTGTTTATAAAACTTTAACTAACTATCTCTATTTATATTATTACTCAAATTCTAGTTTATTTCTTATATCCGATGTGGGACTTGGATGAATATACTATTTAACCCAACAAGTATACATTCTCCTGCGATCCAAAGCCACTAGATTATTTTAGAACGTTATATAACTAATCCATTCTAATTTATATATTTGTTATGTATTAGTATATTATATCATCTTTGATAATGATATATTTACATTTTCCAAGGTATTCTTAAAGTGGAAGATTTTGGATATATATCAGAGACGTATATTCAATCAGAACTACTCCATGCACTGGTGATCGCATGTATCAAGTGGAGTGACCATTTAACCAACTTAAGAAAGCTAAAGATTTAATTTTTGGATGCGTGAGAGAATTTATATTTTCTAACAAATCAAATTCATCTATTCAATGTATTTTTTGATAATTATAAAACCCACAAAGTAATGTTTACTGCGGCCCCGTTAGAGATTTAGAACTCGGACCTCATTCCCGTTATAATGCCATATTAATTACTAGTTACGGGAGCCAGGATATTAGGAAGGAATGGGTTCTGTATTGGATGTTGGCTCAACGATGAGTGGTTTGCTATCTACAAAATTTCTGTAAATTTCTGTTCCACATTAGTGGACATAAAAAATATAACGGTACATTCCTAGTGGGTGTTGTTGTTGCTTATGATGCAAATTGCTTTAAAATTCTTTATTAAATTATAACTTTGGAAAAGTTGACTTTTGTCTAAAAGTCAACCATGGAAGGTTGACTTATTAAAGAATTGATAGTATATTCCTGGAAACAATTTGTCTTTCTAATTTAGTATTTAGTTGAAATATAATAAATATATCTTCTCTCAATTTCAAATTTTAAACGAAAAAATTGCAAATTCTTTTTTTTAACAGAAAAATAAAAAACCTTCTCAACAAACTCTTTTACCCTTACCTTGGTTTTATGGGTTTAATTTTTATTTTCTTACAAGTCAAATCATCTAGCTAATGTAATTTTTGTCTGAACTACGATCTGGTTGCCTATATTATACCATAGTAATTACTAGTTACAGGAGCTTGAAGATCAGGAAGGAATAGGTTCTGTATTGGACGTTATAAACCTCCTTTAAGTAAATATGGATTGTGTTTTATGTTCTTTCAAAGAATAGACAAGACCGAGAGAATAGACAGGACCGAGTTGAAGATGAGCCATTGGTTCATGTCATGGAGTGGCTCAACCGTCGTAATATGGATAACTTTGATATGTTTGACTTTGCCTATAATTTTTCAAACATGTCAATGGTACTCACCTTTTCCCATGACTATTTAGATTATAGTTTTTGCGGTCCATTTTTGTTCCAATCCTCAACTTTTGTCAAATATAATTAGAATTGAATTTTTTTATTTGTAGGATATGAGTAAAGGTAGTAATTTCAATTATAATGTCCAATTCAGAGATCTTGACAAAATTGTCACGGAAGGTGTGGTGTGTGCTGTCAACAACTGCTTTATTATTAAGAGCAGGGTTAGTATTTTCTCTTAATGGATTGTTTGGCTTTTGTTCATAATTTAATTATAATCAACAAAAATATTCCATTTAAAATATAAATAATAATTAAAATTAAACTACGAATGAGTATGACCATCTTTTGTTACTATGATATCAAAAATTAATCATTTTTCTTCGAAGAAATTGCATTCTGTGATGGTGACGGGTGATTTGTTTCAAAAAAATCCATAAATTATACCATATTAGAAAATAAAATAGTGCTATCCAATTCTTTTATAATCTAAACAACTTTTACATTCTAATATTCTCACATACCTTTTGCAACTCATAAGAAAATACAATGTTATATTTGATGATTCAAAACAACATTGGAATGTTGTGAGAAATAAAAAACATACAACGTTATATTTGATGATTCAAAACAACATTGGAATGTTGTGAGAAATAAAAAACGAGCAAGCAATTGTGATGCTTTTGCGTGTTACATTGTGGCTGAAGCAACTATCAACAAAAAATAGATATAAAATAATTGTTTTGTCAATACAAGACATTTATAATCACTAGAAAAAAGATGAGGAAGATAAAAAAGTACAATATATTTCGCTAACACTTGAACATATAATGTTATTAGGGTGTATGACTGAAGATTCATGCCCGTATTTTTAGGAAAATAACAAAAAAAATATAATTCTACAAGAAAACTGCAAATCACAGAAAAATTGCAAACCCTTCCTTAATAGTAATTTTTAGACTGAAAAACTGCAAACCCTCTCCCAAAAAATAGAAAACTCTCTCAACAAACTATTTTTGGACGGAAAAATAGAAAACTCTCTCAACAAACTATTTTGAACAGAAAAATAAACTTTTTTACCCCACCTTTAGAAACACAACTACCCAAATTCCCAAAAGACTACATTTTGCGGTTGATTATAAAACTTTAACTAACTATCTCTATTTATATTATTACTCCTATATTACTCCAATTCTATTTTCTTCCTACTATCCGATGTGGGATTTAGATGAATATATTACTAAACCCAACACGTATACTTTCTCCTGCGATCCAATGCCACTGGATTATTTTAAGAAGGTTATATATTTGTTATGTATTAGTATAACCTATCATCTTATATAATAATATATATATATATATATATATATATATATATATATATATACCTGAGACATATATTTAATCAGAACTAACCATGAAAGCTTGACTTATTAAAGAATTGATAGACTATTCCTGCAAACGACTTCTCGACAAACTATTTTACCCTCAATTTAGAAACACAACTACCCAAATCCCGAATACACCCAAAAACTACATTTTGAAATTGTTTATAAAACTTTAACTAACTATCTCTATTTATATTATTACTCAAATTCTAGTTTATTCCTTTTATCCGACGTGGGACTTGGATGAATATACTATTTAACCCAACAAGTATACATTCTCCTGCGATCCAAAGCCACTAGATTATTTTAGAAACGTTATATAACTAATCCATTCTAATTTATATATTTGTTATGTATTAGTATATTATATCATCTTTGATAATGATATATTTACATTTTCCAAGGTATTCTTAAAGTGGAAGATTTTGGATATATATCAGAGACGTATATTCAATCAGAACTACTCCATGCACCGGTGATCGCATGTATCAAGTGGAGTGACCATTTAAACAACTTAAGAAAGCTAAAGATTTAATTTTGGGATGCGTGAGAGAAATTATATTTTCTAACAAATCAAATTCATCTATTCGATGTATTTTTTGATAATTATAAAACCCGCAAAGTAATGTTTACTGCGGCCCCGTTAGAGATTTAGAACTCGGACCTCATTCCCGTTATAATGCCATATTAATTACTAGTTACGGGAGCCAGGATATTATGAAGGAATGGGTTTTGTATTGGATGTTGGCTCAACGATGAGTGGTTTGCTATCTACAAAATTTCTGTAAATTTCTGTTCCACATTAGTGGACATTAAAAATATAACGGTACATTCCTAGTGGGCGTTGTTGTTGCTTATGATGCAAATTGCTTTAAAATTCTTTATTAAATTATAACTTTGGAAAAGTTGACTTTTGTCTAAAAGTCAACCATGGAAGGTTGACTTATTAAAGAATTGATAGTATATTCCTGGAAACAATTTGTCTTTCTAATTTAGTATTTAGTTGAAATATAATAAATATATCTTCTCTCAATTTCAAATTTTGAACGAAAAAATTGCAAATTCTCTTTTTTAACAGAAAAATAAAAAACCTTCTCAACAAACTCTTTTACCCTTACCTTGGTTTTATGGGTTTAATTTTTATTTTCTTACAAGTCAAATCATCTAGCTAATGTAATTTTTGTCTGAACTACGATCTGGTTGCCTATATTATACCATAGTAATTACTAGTTACAGGAGCTTGAAGATCAGGAAGGAATAGGTTCTGTATTGGACGTTATAAACCTCCTTTAAGTAAATATGGATTGTGTTTTATGTTGTTTCAGAGAATAGACAAGACCGAGAGAATAGACAGGACCGAGTTGAAGATGAGCCATTGGTTCATGTCATGGAGTGGCTCAACCATCGTAATATGGATAACTTTGATATGTTTGACTTTGCCTATAATTTTTCATACATGTCACTGGTACTCACCTTTTCCCATGACTATTTAGACTATTAGGGTGTATGACTGAAGATTCATGCCCGTATTTTTAGGAAAATAACAAAAAAATATAATTCTACAAGAAAACTGCAAATCACAGAAAAATTGCAAACCCTTCCTTAATTGTAATTTTTAGACCGAAAAACTGCAAACCCTCTCCCGAAAAATAGAAAACTCTCTCAGCAAACTATTTTTGGACGGAAAAATAGAAAACTCTCTCAACTAACTATTTTGAACGGAAAAATAGAAAACACTCCCAACAAACTTTTTTACCCCACCTTTAGAAACACAACTACCCAAATCCCCAAAAGACTACATTTTGCGGTTGATTATAAAACTTTAACTAACTATCTCTATTTATATTATTACTCCAATTCTATTTTCTTCCTACTATCCAATGTGGGATTTAGATGAATATATTACTAAACCCAACACGTATACTTTCTCCTGCGATCCAATGCCACTAGATTACTGTAAGAAGGTTATATATTTGTTATTTATTAGTATAACCTATCATCTTATATAATAATATATTTACATTTTCCAGGTTATTCTTAAAGTGGAAGATTTTTGATATATACCTGAGACATATATTTAATCAGAACTACACCATGCACCCGTGATCGCGTGTATTAAGTGGACGGACACTTCAGAGAACTACACCATGCACCGGTGATCGCGTGTATTAAGTGGACGGACACTTCAAAGAACTACACCATGCACCGTGATCGCGTGTATTAAGTGGACTGACACTTCAAACAACTTAAGAAAGGTAAAGATTTATATTTGAGATGTGTGAGTGTAATACCCCGTATTAAATTAAATGCTCTAATGTTATTAGCTGACACTGAGGTTTTATTAATTGGTACATTAGAGATACTTTTGGGCTTTTGAGTTAGTAGTATTAACTTAAGGTTTTGCTTATATCTTTCTTTCCTTGCTTTCTTCTTCATTTTTCCTTCAACAAGAGAAAGATAGAGAGAAGAAGTAGAGAGAAGGGAGAGCAAGAGGAGAAAAGAGGAAAAGCTTGGATCTTCATCATTTCTCCGCCGAATCGACTCTTCTTCGACATCAACGACTCATAATCGAGGTGGGTTCTAGTTAGAAACTTATAGATTGTTATGGATGTGAATCTTAGTTTGGTTTGGGGTTTTATGCAAACCTAGGTTTTGGACCAAATTCATCAATGATTATGAATAAGTGTTTACAATCCATGAATATATCATATATAGGTGGTTTCTATGCTTTAGAATGATCTGGAATAAGTTTGGGTAGTTCTAGTTGGATTAGAGCCATGATTGTTGTGTGAAGAACAGAGCTGAGAACCCAGTTTTCGCGCGCTTCGCGGCGCGAACGGGGCTGCGCGGCGCGAACTATGCAGGTTTTTTGGGGGTTTTGTTTCTGCCTTCAGTACGCGGCGCGTACAGGGGTTCGCGGCGCGAACATAATGGGAATCCTTAGAGACTTGCCACTGCCAGAGGTTGGCGGCGCAAACATCAGTTAGCGGCGCGAACCTTGTTGAGCATTATGAGGGTTTGCTTCTGCCAGAGGGTTCGCGGCGCGACCTAGCTGTTGCGCGGCGCGAACTGAAGCTTTTCTTAACCAAATTCTTTAGCTTAATGAGAAATTGTTTCGACCATAACTTTTAAATCGTGATTCTGTTTTAATCGTCGTTCGAAGTGGTAGGAAGCTAGAAACGTGTACTTTCTAGTAGTGTAGGTTTTGGGAAAAGGGGGAGAATTATTTAATCGAAAGTCGGGAATTTGCTTGATTACTGTGGTTGGTTATCGTTCGGAATCATGTGAACGCTATACTTTTGGTATGATGCTTGTGTACTCTATAATTGTGATAAATTACCTTTGTTTTATATAGGGTTAATGAACTTTTTCGTCCCTATAAATATTTCAAATTTCGTTTTTAGTCCCTCCAAAATTTTTCTTCAAGAAAACGTCCCTTCAAAATTTTTCTTCCGAACTATTGGTCCCTAACGTCAAATTTCGTAGCTAATCAGTGGCTAAAGTCGTAGCTAATCTCTAGCAAATTTGACATTAGGGACCAATAGTTTAGACAAAAAATTTTGAAGGGACGATTTCTTAAAGGAAAATTTTGGAGGGACTAAAAACGAAATCTGCAATATTTAGAGGGACCAAAAAGTTCATTAACCCTTTTATATATATATGTTATATCAAAGAGGGTTGAATAATTTCATTGTATATGAGTAAAGGTTAAGTGAGGAAACTAGGAATTGTTAGGTTATGTAGCTTAACAAAGAAACCTAGGATGAGACATTATATGGAACATACGCGTTGGAATCTTATGAGGAAAGGCTAACAGGCCTAGTGGTTTGCGGAAGCGATCACCATTGTTGATGTATTAATCGGAACCGTTGTATTTCTTTATTTCTTTATTTTTCCTTTGAATGCTAACAGGAATTCTTCGTGCAGAGAGGCACTGTGCAGAGAGGCACATAATCTTGGCAGGTTTGATTCCCGCTTTTGTGTACAAATGGAACCTACGGGTAGAGACTTGTGATGGTGTACGAGCCATGTGAAGTGACGATTCATGGGGAAAGGCTCATGAGTCCGAATCCATTTCGTATGTCAAGATTTTCCAAAGGATCCATGACTCATGCCACCTCCTAGACGTAGAAGGGGACGGGAATATGGGGATGCCTTGGTATTGGTTTCCGATTAGTAATCTTGTGTTTGAGTTGTTGAACTCTAAGTATGATTCCATATAATATTAGCGTGAGAACTCAAGGTCTAGTTTCTTTTATGACTTGAGACTTATAGGTTAGAACCTTGTAAAGCCGAGAGGATCCATAGGATAGGGAACTCACTGAGATATTTTATCTCACCCCATTATATATTGATTTCAGGTACTACAGGTTCCGCGAAGGGTAAGGAGAAAGCAGTTTGATTCCTTATTCCTTATGCTTATTTTGGACATGGCGAAGCTTCCGTTGTGGATTTTTCTTTTGTGATCATTGTTGATCTAGTTCTTAGTATTTTGTTTTGAACATCTTGTATGTATTATGCCGTCGTTAGAACTTTGTGTTTGGGGCATTAATATGTATAATGTGTTGACTAGGAACTTATAAGTATTTTCAGTACCAAATACTTGGATTCATGTATACCTATATGCTTTGATGTATGTATTTATATATGGGTGTTACAGTTGGTATCAGAGCAGGTCGTATCCTCGACCTAGCCATGAGATATTATAAGTGTTTCTTTCTGTCCAAGAGGTGTTGTGTTCCCATGAGTTTTGTTGTGTTATGACTATGGTATTGAGCCTGATCAACTTAATCCCATTTTGATGACCTCCAGGAACATGGAGGACGGACGCAGGACTCGTGGTCGACCCCCCACACGACCTCCACAAGTGAATCCACCGGATGGCGGTGCGAATGTTCCATGGCCCCAGTTCATGCAACAGATGCAACAGCAGCAGAATCAGTTCATGCTGCAGATGATTGGCGGTCATAATGTTCCAGTGGTTGTACCCGAAGCTGTAGGTGGGACTTATAGGGATTTCATTCGCATGAATCCTCCGGAATTTCTTGGTGGATTAGATCCTATAAAGGCGCATGAGTGGGTGGCCAATATAGAGGGAATCTTTGAGATCGTGCATTGTAGTGAAGAGGACAAGGCGGTGTTTGCTTCTCATTCGCTGAAAGGTCCAGCTATGAGGTGGTGGAAGGGTGCTTCTGCTTTTATGACTACTCAGGGAGTACCTAAGGAATGGGATAATTTCAAGACCACTTTTATGGAGAAATACTTTCCTAGTTCACTGAGGACTAAGAAGGAGTTGGAGTTCCAACAGTTAAGGCAGGACAATATGTCAGTGGCTACTTATGCTGAGAAGTTTGAAATTTTGGCTGCTTACTCTAGCCAGGCCGCTGTCGCTACCGCGAAAATTAACAGAGTCGCCACTAACATATTTATCCTGAAAAGGAAGGGAATGCCAGCAAACCACAAAATAAAACAACGGTCTCACGACCAGAGAAAAAGGGTAAGGGAGTCGGTTACGCGAGGGGAAGGTATTAGCACCCCTCGCGCCCATCGTACTCGATGGTATCCACGCCTGTGTCTAGATCTATGGGTGTGTAACAAATCTACGCTAATCTGGACTAAAATGAATGCAGAATGTAGGGAAAATAAAGGATTGTGCTCGCACGGGCCCTACCCCGCTGCCTACGTATCCGTTTTGCGGAATCAGAGCTACCGTAGCTCGGCTAACTAATTTCTGTTTGTTTTGTGTTTTTTAGGTGAACGAGTTACATTCGCACTCCGCTGCTCTACCTTTGGAGACTTATGCTGGGAATGGAGCGGAAATAACAAGCTCTTAAGAAAAGAAAATCAAAGAGTGTGGTTTGTGTTTTAAAGAATGCATGAGGAAAACCTAAGCTAAGGGGGGAAAGCTTGCTACCTAATGTTATCATACAAAGGGTACAAGTCTAAACTAAACTAGCAACCTACGGGGGAAAAGGCAAAAGCACACAATGAGCACACAAACGAGCATCCGCTCGTAAAGCAAACAAACCAACGGTACTGACCGAGTGGTAGAAAAGCGGTCCCGCCATAGCCAAGGGGAGCAGCTCAACCCAAGTCAACCAAGCATTAGACCTCGCGAAAATGATCGGGCCATAGACAAGAGGGCGGACCCCTCTCAGCAACCAAGCCGTCACGGATCGTAAAGGAAAACGGTGCGTGCGTACACCGAGCATCAACGTCGAGCAACGCGAGCTATAAGAAAGGCGGGGGTCCGGATGCATGAACCCTTTTCCTGACATACTTGATAACAAGATCTTGTGCATGTTCAAAAGCAAGCGACGCGAGGCGTGCGCATAATGAACAGACTCGATGAGACTAGGCGGGGGTTGATTGCTAACCCTTTTCGCGTGCCTTCCATGAGGACTTAACGGAGTGCCATATAGGACTTATTACACCGTGACTCCCTGCCGCAAAGCACAAATGTAAACACACCAACAAAAACAGAGCCTCTTTCGAGGGTTTGGCCAGATGCATGTCTAAGTCCTACTTCTCATGTTATAGGATGATGCAAGAAAGCGATAAAGTGCGAGAGAAATAAAATGAAACGGAATCAATACCAAACGGATGATGATCCGTAAACTAAAGCGAAGCATAGCGAAGAAACTAGAATCCCGCGAGCGAGCTAGCAAAGCAAAAGCAAATAGTCAGCACACCGATTATCCATGAAAGCACACAAATGTCGACATGCGCGTCGAGCATAATCACAATACACCTGCAAGAGGAACAAGCAAACCAAACAAGAAGATATAAAGTAATAGGAATGTGTCTCCAGGATGAGAACACAAAACAAGTGAATGAACCCGTGTCCCGCAAGTAAAGCGGAACACTCAAAGAAGGAGCATCGATCGGTGACCGTCCGAAAGCCTCGCACACTAGCACACACGTTAGAGATAACAAGACACCGCAATCGGAATTGCATTATTGCTATTCTAAAATAAACCGGACAAAGCAAACATGGAAAAGATGCGGTAATACGCGAATAAGCATGCAAAAATCACATCGGAAGCCAACAAAAGTACCATCATGGAAAATACAAAATTCAGCAATACAAATCATTCCACAAAATAGTACATCTCACAAGCTTTCCAACGATGTAAAGAACATGCAAATCGGAGTTACGAGTCAAAAGATATGAACATTCAAAGTTGGAAAAAAAACTAGAAAAAAGCATGTAACCGGTTACATGAATCAGGTAACCGGTTACATCACTGGCAGAAGCCATTTTTTGGGAAAAACAGGGTCATGTAACCGGTTACATGAATCAGGTAACCGGTTACATCACTGGCAGTGACGAAAAAAGGTTAAAAACAAGTCATGTAACCGGTTACATCAATCAGGTAACCGGTTACATCACTGGCAGAAACTGGAAAACAGGGTCATGTAACCGGTTACATGAATCAGGTAATCGGTTACATCACTGGCAGTGACGTAACATGGTAAAAAATAAGTCATGTAACCGGTTACATCAATCAGGTAACCGGTTACATCAGCACCAGAAGTGAAAAAAACAGCAAAATCAACATTCAAAAGCACTTCAATCATGCATCCAATGAGAGATGTAACCAAGCACGAATTTGCCTCAATTTGTACAACATTATGAGCATCAAACAAACACAATTAGGCATCAATCCACATAGATTTCAAGTCATCATCAATAATCATCAAGCAACAAGTTCATGCAAGCATTATAACAAACACATAGTGCACCAAACTTGTATCCACATGCAATTGCAAGCAAAGATATCAATAGATCCAACATTTAATCATCATCAACATCAATTACACATAATCAACCACTAGATCTAGCATTCAAATCGTGTTAACATCTACAATTAAGCATTTAATTCAAGGTTCAAAGGCTTACCGGACGAAGATCTTTAATCGACGCGCGAACACGAACACGACACGAACGCGAACACGACACGAACGCGACACGAACGTGAAAACGAAATCCCAAGGGAGAGAGAGTGAGGCGCGCGAGCTAGTGAGGAGAGGGAGAAGAGATTCGAACTTCGATCTTTGATCTTCAATCCATATTGCTCTTGATTCTTGAAGAAAGTTGATGAATATTGATGAAAGTTTTATGTAATTTGTGGTTTTGATTCAAGAGAATTGAGAGAGAATTGAGAGAAAGTGTTTGTGAAAATTTTGGTGAATTGAAAACTATGAGAGTCCTCTCTTTGATTTGTGAAGAGCAAAATGTTTATATAGTGTCAACGCGAAATGTCCAAATTGCCCTCGGTGCGTCTCATTTTGGCTTGTTTTTAAGGAAACTCGGTTCGGCTCTGAGTTTTGGAACGAAACCAATACCACTGTGAAGATGACCAAACTTGTGACTCGTCGCCGCGAGAATCGTCATGATCCGATAAGCGATGAAGAAAATACGCTTGTTTGAATGACGAGAAACGTCGATTCATCTGGCGCGACTATGTGAAATTTTGTGAGTACCGCTCAAAGAACTCGATAAAACTGCAACTTAGGCTCGGAATCTGAACAAGCATGTGTGACGAAGAATCGAAGCTAACAAAATTTCTGAGAAAATGCCGCCGGAATGGACCTCATACGATAAAAATCGAAGAAGTTATGAATTTTCGAACTCGGCGCGACATACTCGAAAACACACTTTTTATCGAAACAACACGATGATCCTTAAAATTATGGGAATTTTCCATGCATAATTGGCCTTCGGTCCGAACATATGAAATCTTGGTAATGATGCCACGGAGCTCCAGTTAAATTTTCAAACGAATCCAACAAGCGGATCAGGAGATATGAATTTTCCGAGGCACAAAACCTTACATTCAACACTGTTTTTCACTGCGAAACCTCAAGTAACTTGCAAATTTGACGACCTTTCTCAAAGAATTGGCTCCCGAGCCGAACACGAAAGTTGTAGATATCGTCGAAACAACGGGGACACCGCGGGAACTTAGCTCATATCACCTTCCAAATAGTATTTGTGAATTTTCTCGTACTTTCACCGTTTAAACCATTTTTCCACACTTTACCCTCTTAAACCCATGAAAACTCTTTATTATTTTTCTTCCATTTTTGAATGACGAAATAAACGTCATTATTAACTTATAGCTCAAATAAAGAGGGCAAATTTTGGGGTGCAACGGCTGCCCCTATTCAAACTTCTTGAACCTGACGAGTGAGAAACGAAAGTTTCGAACCGTTGAGGTGGAAGGAGATTGAATACCAGAATGAACTCGAAAATTTGCGCTCTTGATCAATAGAAGATTCCAACTTGCAGTAAGAAGGAATGTACCACCCCGCAAGCAGGGAGAAAAAACTTCAATTGATCTGTGCATCGAGAATAAGTAGTCCTTCATCTGATCTGACAATTTCAAGGAGAGGGAGACAAACTTCTTCTAATTAAAACATCAGGATGAGCGCCTATAATGATTAGGCGAGTTGCTCTCTGGGAGACATTTGAATCTGGATAACTTTCCTGCATAAAGAAACATATATTATATGCTTTATGCATGATGCGTGTAGGAATGTATATGGAATAACGTTTCCGAGGAGGAAGATGCTACACGCTTAGAGAATGCAATGCGAATGATGCATGATTCGAACGTTGTTTGGGGAGACAACGGAGGAGCACTGAATTGCTGAAGAAGTCCTAGAGAGAGCACGTGGAACTCTGCGGGGAGGACAAGATAAGTGACCAAGGGTCACAAACTACGAGCTGACAGAGATGAATCAGAAATCTGCTGGAGACGATCAAATCCGGATGCAAGCTCTGTTTGGGGAATAAATCCTGCTTGGGGATAAGAACATCCCACTTAACTACTTGGGGAAGACCCTTGCAACTTCATTAGAGAAGCAAATTCTCGACATACTGGGGATGAAGAGATAAAGGCAAGTCATGAAGATAACTCTGGCAAGGAGTGAACAACCTGCTGGTGTAGGACGCATCCTGTTGGGGAAGTCCTAGATGAGAACAGATCCTGTTGAGGATGCATATGAATCTCTGCTGAGGGAAGAAATTCAGTGGGGAAGATGAACACTTCTGCAAAGCGATCTGCTGGGGATATGAGAGATCCGCTAGGGATAAGGAACTTGACCTAAGAACCTTTTGTTAAGACAACTCCACTGGGGAATAAGATGACTCTCCTGGGGAAAACAGGTCAATCTGTTGGGGAGAGAAAGCCCTCTACTGGGGAAAATGAGGCATTCAGGCAAGGAACCTCATTAAGGGCTAGCTGGGGAATCAGACACCATTCATCATGATTCAACTGGGGAGAGAAAGCATTCCGTCGGGAATAAGGCTTCTGGAGCATAGAGAATGCATTAAGATGTGCTTTGCTGAGGATGTGAGAATCCTGGAACAAAGAAAGTCTCGTCTGAAAGTACTCAACTGGGGAGTGAGAATCTTTCATTAGGAAGCACTCGGCTCGGGAGTGAGAATATCTCATGATTTGGTCCGCCAATATGTTGATACAAAGCGCTTGCAAGTATGTACCTGCGAGATAAACCAATGAAAATGCCCCAGGATATAGCATGATATCTTTCACAGGATTTCCTCACACATGGCAGAGAACGGTAATGCTCACCCACAATGGGCAAATGCAAGAGCAAACTGATTGTCAGACATCTTAACTTTGAAACTTTCCACACAGGCAATGGATTCAATGAGCTGATAGGCCAGCAATGATTATAACACCAAACAAGTATCGGCCGGAGCATCAAACAGGCATCCGTTCTTCAAGATAATACCACCAGGAGGTGGGCTTAATGGGTCAAGCAAGTGTCGACTTCAAAGGGACCAAACAAGCATGGGCTTTCATAGTGTTCCGCATATTCGTGTTGATTGTAAAGATGCCAACAAGTAATGGGCTTACAAACACATTGAGGTGTATATGACAACCATCCGCAATCGTTGGAAACTCACGCCACGAGGGACGGAAAGGAATCAACTCACGACTCGAGGGTCGGAAAAGGATCAAGCTCACGACACGAGGGTCGGAAAAGGATCAAGCTCACGACGCGAGGGTCGGAAAAGGAATCAAACTCACGACGCAAGGGTCGGAAAAGGATCAAACTCACGACTCGAGGGTCGGAAAGGATCAAACTCACGACTCGAGGGTCGGAAAGGAATCAAACTCACGACTCGAGGGTCGGAAAAGGATCAAACTCACGACTCGAGGGTCGGAAAGGAATCAAACACACGACTCGAGGGTCGGAAAGGAATTAAACTCACGACGCGAGGGTCGGAAAGGGCTCAAACTCACGACGCGAGGGTCGGAAAGGGGTCAGACTCACGACTCGAGGGTCGGAAAGGGATCAAACTCACGACGCAAGGGTCGGAAAGGGATCAAACTCACGACGCGAGGGTTGGAAAGGAATCAACTCACGACGCGAGGGTCGGAAAGGAATCAACTCACGACTCGAGGGTCGGAAAAGGATCAAACTCACGACGCGAGGGTCGGAAAGGGATCAAATTCACGACGCGAGGGTCGGAAAAGGATCAAGCTCACGACTCGAGGGTCGGAAAGGAGATAAACTCACGACGCGAGGGTCGGAAAGGAGATAAACTCACGACTCGAGGGTCGGAAAGGAGATAAACTCACGACTCGAGGGTCGGAAAGGAGGTAAACTCACGACTCGAGGGTCGGAAAGGAAAGGAATCACAACACGAGGGTTGGAAACTCACGACTCGAGGGTTGGAAAGTAAAGGACTCACAACACGAGGGTTGGAAACTCACGACTCGAGGGTCGGAAAGCAGAGGACTCACAACACGAGGGTTGGAAACTCAACGACTCGAGGGTCGGAAAGCAGAGGAATCTGATGTCCATATAACAGGACTCTGGTTGAGGGATACCAATAACCAACTCTTGCAATCTCTGGAAGGGATTTGAAAATCACACTGAAATGCGAAGATGACACTGAAGATTGGACTTTCAGCTTCAGAACATTGAGGATGACGACCCTGATGGTTCTCAAATCATAAGTTGTTTAGCTCACACCTGAACTTTAAACTGAACACCTCCTGATGAGGAAAAAATGTCAATGCATAGTGTCTTGCCCCAGCCTGTAAGGACTTTGAAGAGATTCGTCTTGTAAGGATCTTCTGATATCTGTTCATATCAAACTGACTTGCCCCAGTATCATGACTTATGGCACCATGCTCTGATTGACCAATGTTAGAAGTAGTTTCTTCTACACTTGGGTGAATGCCCCTGATTGCTTAGCATTTGAGAGATTCTTCGAATCTTGACCTGATTGCCCCAGATTGATTGAAAACTTACTCGATAGAGTATTCAAAATGCTTTTGTGCCCCTGAGGGTGATCAAACTTTGAGATATTCTTGCTTCAACTCAACGAAGTTCTGAAGACAACTTGCCCTTCGGGAGGGATAAACTTTTCATATGAAGTTCATGATGGAAGCTTCCTTGATGTCGAGCACTTGTTCATATGCAAAGAATGTTTATTTTGAGAAATATAATTCTAATGCAAAGAGTATGTTTGTCTTGAAGTTTAAAGAAACTTTTTGAAAAGATGTCGTAACATCGAGTTTTGTGTGAAGGAAAGATGGTGTGATACCAACTCAAGCATTTAGCGGATCTCCTAGGAGTCAGCTTACCGTATTCTCGTTTACAGTCTGCTTTCGAATTAACCCCTGCTTCAGTTAGGACTTTCAAGGGTTGTAACGTGGCCGGGTTCACGGTTTTTTAGAAAAAAGGTTTTTTAGGCTCAAATTATTTGGTGCCCACCCCCTTCATGACGTTCTCCAGTCCTAAGTTCAGTTAACTCGATGCGAGCATTCATCTTTAAAGAGGAGTTTGGAAATGATTGAGGAGCCAAGGAGGTCTTCTGGACACGGCAGTCACTTTACCTTTTGTTTTTGGTGTCTGATCACACGACTTTGTTCTTTGCTAAGGATTCTTATCTTGTAATCCTTGTTCCGCTTTTGCTTTGCTTTTTCTCTTTTTTTTTGTTTCCCTAACTTTTGCCTGGACAAATTTTTTTGAATTTCGATTTGGATGTCCAGCGGGATGCCCTAATTTTTGCCTGAGTCACATGATTCAACTTGTTGACTTAGCGGGCTTTTCTTCTCTTTTATTTTTTCATTCTTCTTTTTGATTCATTCTTTTCTTTTTGAACAAGTCGTGTGATCCTGAATCTCGGATTTGTTGGAAGTGACTGTGACTGCCTGAGTCATTGATTGATGAAGGATTACCATTGTGGTATCGTCATATTTTGACCTCCTGATGTGAGGGATAAACCACAGCGGCTTTGATGTTGGTCTCGACCTCCTGACGAGAGGGATAATTTTGATGTCTTGACCTCCTGAGGTGAGGGATAATCGTTGTGGATTTGACTTTCCTCAATATGTTGAAAGATAGCCATTGTTGTATCTTTAGACGTGTGCTCCTGATGAATTTTGAATGCTCGATCAGGTCAACTGAATGCTACCCGCCCCTGGGTTGAATGTTAGGTTTTTTTTTTGTTTTGAGAAAAGAAACTCCTACTTCGAAGGCTCGGAGGGGTTAACAAGGGTTTCACTCCCTTATATCTCCAGTGTTTGGGAATTCGAAACAATGCCTGTACATCATCAGCAGGATCATATTCAAAATCATACCATTTGAGTTTCTTGGTACTATATTCATCATCCTCCCTTCGGAGTTATCATGCTTTATTAACAAGAGTTAGGTATCACAAAAAGCATATAAAAACATATAAGAGCAAAAACGAATGGATTTTTTCAAGACAAACATATCCAATGCATTATTATTATAGTTCAAAAACAAACAAGTTTTACATACAACAGTATTGAACAAACAAGAAAGCTTAAACATGAACATGCAAGATGATTTAAGAAATTGCCAATGTTGAGGAGATCTTCTTCGTATGGACTTATTGCTTCAAAAGATCCATTGAGTCGGAGGAGAACTTCAATTATGGACCTCAAGTGCGAATGTGATAGCCTTTGAGTCAATAAGGTCTTGAACCTTGTCTCTGAATGGCTGACAATCTTCAGTCGAATGACTAGGTGCCCCAGCATGGTAGCCACAACTGACATTAGGGTCAAATCCCTCAGGGTACGGGAAAGAAACAGGATCCAACTGCTTTGGTTCCACCAAGGAAAGTTTGAGCAATTCAGATAATAGCTCATCATGAGTCATAGGAATGGCATCGTACACTCTTTTTGGCTTTCTACGCCTCTGTCTACCCTGCTGGTGACGATTTTGTTGATGGTTCCGCCATGGCTGCGTAGACTGAGCTGATTGATCATGCAAAACTGGATCCCTTTGAGCAAACTGAGTAGGTGGATGACTGAGAGCTGTAGCACAGATTTGTGTGTCATCCTGAATAGAAATAATCACTTCCATTTCATTACGAGAGATCTGATCGAGAGGATGATTAAGAGACTCCTCTTCATACTCAGGAATCACACTGGCTCTTCCATCCACACGTCTGGGGAATTCAAAAAGATCATCAACATCTTGGATATTACCATTCCTAAGACCGTTCTCAATTCGTTCGCCGGCGAAAACCAATTCTGCAAATTCAGAAGCACCAATCAAGCCTTGGTAGTATGGACCTTCCAACATATCTTTGAACATACCCATGAGCTCTTGTTCTAATAGTGGAGGTTGAACTCTGGCAGCCAGTTCTCTCCATCTTCGGGCATATTCCCTAAAAGACTCATCAGTTCTCTGAGTAAAAGCTTGGAGTTGAATTCTGGTCGGAGCCATGTTACTGTTGTGCTTGTAACGCTTGACGAACGCCTCTGCTAATTCTTTCCAAGTTCGGACATGAGTTCGTTCTAGTTGAGAGTACCACTCGAGGGATGTACCACTGAGGCTGTCCTGAAAGAAATGCATCAATAGCTTGTCATTCTCAGCATAAGGAGCCATTTTGTTACAAAATGCTTTCACGTGAGTCAACGGACAAGTGGTTCCCTTGTACTTCTCGAAGTTAGGGACTCTGAACTTAACAGGAATCTTGACACCAGGGACTAGGCACAACCCATCAGCATCTAAATCAATGGAATCACGACCTTCTATAGCTTTCAACCTTTTCTCCAAGAGGTGGAACCTTTTTTCAGTTTCATTAATTGGGAGCCTGAAGGCTTCAGGTTCTAAGTTGTTCTCATGATGTGCATTCTCCTGAGCAGGAATAGGAATTTCAACAACATTTCTGACATTCTGATCCACAAGACCTTCTCCCAGGGTGGGAACACCATCCGTAACTGGCCTCTGAAGAACATGTCTCAACTCTTCTTGTCTAAGAGCAAGGGTTTGAATAGCCTCCATACACTGACCCATGTTGGTCCCCATTTCTATCCTCATCTGATTCAAGTTTTCACGGATTTGTTCCATGGCTAACTCTTGATTGTTGATCGGTGTCGAGAAGTCAGAACCGTACTTCTGTAGAGAAAACCAAATGGAGAGGAGGTTGAGAATAAGAGCTCCATATTTACCTGTCATGAATGCATGTATGCATGAGTGGATGCAATGTTATGTTCCATCATTTCCAAGGAATCCTCGTGTTTTGACTTTTTTTTTTAGCATATAAGAGATAGAAAAGCACGATACGAGGCTTAATGATACAATTCCTTGGAAATGGAAGGAACACGTATGCTAGTTATTTTTTGTACATCATTTTTTGGAAAGTAAATATGCAATGATGCAAAGTGGTGGGGCTTGTTGCCGCCCACCGGGCATTCTGGACTGCCGGTAACACACATAGTACAAAGCCAAGGGTTCGGCCCCAAATGGTATACCACACGGAACACGGAATATCAATCCACGGAACCAAAGCCCATAGTCAATAGCACACTGGAATAGAGCACAGATTACCACTCGAACAAGAACCATAGTACCCCACAAACAGGAACCAATAGTACACACGAACGAGAATAGCGGTAACCCACGAACGAGAACAGCGGTAACCCACGAACGAGAACAGCGGTCACCAACAATGTACCTGTTAAATGATCATTGATTCCCGCCCCACTCACGGGTAAAATCTAGGCCAAGGTAAGGTCATGAAACGCAGTATACGGTCCACCCGAAGGTAAGCATCATCACAGCGCGTAAGCGGGTGACGATAATACCTCCGTTTGAAACCACTACTCTGCTCATGGTCACATAATCCATCCCGAGACGTACACCTCGAGACAAACCATGCTCCCACTCTATCCTAGGGTTCCTATGGTTCACACATAGCCTAGGTATTGGGCCTTTTACCTCTTGTAACACCCACCCAACAGACAGAGATCCAGCCAGTCCAGAATATGATGCAGAAAAGTAAAAGCGCACATAGAATGCAATGCAAACAGATAAATATGCAAAGCAGTAAAAACACCCAATGATAAACACACAAGCGCTAGGATCGACTCGCTGAGTCCGGACCAGCAACAGGTCAAGACGTCCCCAGCAGAGTCGCCAGCTGTCGCTACCGCGAAAATTAACAGAGTCGCCACTAACATATTTATCCTGAAAAGGAAGGGAATGCCAGCAAACCACAAAATAAAACAACGGTCTCACGACCAGAGAAAAAGGGTAAGGGAGTCGGTTACGCGAGGGGAAGGTATTAGCACCCCTCGCGCCCATCGTACTCGATGGTATCCACGCCTGTGTCTAGATCTATGGGTGTGTAACAAATCTACGCTAATCTGGACTAAAATGAATGCAGAATGTAGGGAAAATAAAGGATTGTGCTCGCACGGGCCCTACCCCGCTGCCTACGTATCCGTTTTGCGGAATCAGAGCTATCGTAGCTCGGCTAACTAATTTCTGTTTGTTTTGTGTTTTTTAGGTGAACGAGTTACATTCGCACTCCGCTGCTCGACCTTTGGAGACTTATGCTGGGAATGGAGCGGAAATAACAAGCTCTTAAGAAAAGAAAATCAAAGACTGTGGTTTGTGTTTTAAAGAATGCATGAGGAAAACCTAAGCTAAGGGGGGAAAGCTTGCTACCTAATGTTATCATACAAAGGGTACAAGTCTAAACTAAACTAGCAACCTACGGGGGAAAAGGCAAAAGCACACAATGAGCACACAAACGAGCATCCGCTCGTAAAGCAAACAAACCAACGGTACTGACAGAGTGGTAGAAAAGCGGTCCCGCCATAGCCAAGGGGAGCAGCTCAACCCAAGTCAACCAAGCATTAGACCTCGCGAAAATGATCGGGCCATAGACAAGAGGGCGGACCCCTCTCAGCAACCAAGCCGTCACGGATCGTAAAGGAAAACGGTGCGTGCGTACACCGAGCATCAACGTCGAGCGACGCGAGCTATAAGAAAGGCGGGGGTCCGGCTGCATGAACCCTTTTCCTGACATACTTGATAACAAGATCTTGTGCAGGTTCAAAAGCAAGCGACGCGAGGCGTGCGCATAATGAACAGACTCGATGAGACTAGGCGGGGGTTGATTGCTAACCCTTTCCGCGTGCCTTCCATGAGGACTTAACGGAGTGCCATATAGGACTTATTACACCGTGACTCCCTGCCGCAAAGCACAAATGTAAACACACCAACAAAAACAGAGCCTCTTTCGAGGGCTTGGCCAGATGCATGTCTAAGTCCTACTTCTCATGTTATAGGATGATGCAAGAAAGCGATAAAGTGCTAGAGAAATAAAATGAAACGGAATCAATACCAAACGGATGATGATCCGTAAACTAAAGCGAAGCAAAGCGAAGAAACTAGAATCCCGCGAGCGAGCTAGCAAAGCAAAAGCAAATAGTCAGCACACCGATTAGCCATGAAAGCACACAAATGTCGACATGCGCGTTGAGCATAATCACAATACACCTGCAAGAGGAACAAGCAAACCAAACAAGCAGATATAAAGTAATAGGAATGTGTCTCCAGGATGAGAACACAAAACAAGTGAATGAACCCGTGTCCCGCAAGTAAAGCGGAACACTCAAAGAAGGAGCATCGATCGGTGACCGTCCGAAAGCCTTGCACACTAGCACACACGTTAGAGATAACAAGACACCGCAATCGGAATTGCGTTATTGCTATTCTAAAATAAACCGGACAAAGCAAACATGGAAAAGATGCGGTAATACGCGAATAAGCATGCAAAAATCACATCGGAAGCCAACAAAAGTACCATCATGGAAAATACAAAATTCAGCAATATAAATCATTCCACAAAATAGTACATCTCACAAGCTTTCCAACGATGTAAAGAACATGCAAATCGGAGTTACGAGTCAAAAGATATGAACATTCAAAGTTGGAAAAAAAACTAGAAAAAAGCATGTAACCGGTTACATGAATCAGGTAACCGGTTACATCACTGGCAGAAGCCATTTTTTGGGAAAAATAGGGTCATGTAACCGGTTACATGAATCAGGTAACCGGTTACATCACTGGCAGTGACGAAAAAAGGTTAAAAACAAGTCATGTAACCGGTCACATCAATCAGGTAACCGGTTACATCACTGGCAGAAACTGGAAAACAGGGTCATGTAACCGGTTACATGAATCAGGTAACCGGTTACATCACTGGCAGTGACGTAACATGGTAAAAAATAAGTCATGTAACCGGTTACATCAATCAGGTAACCGGTTACATCAGCACCAGAAGTGAAAAAAACAGCAAAATCAACATTCAAAAGCACTTCAATCATGCATCCAATGAGAGATGTAACCAAGCACGAATTTGCCTCAATTTGTACAGCATTATGAGCATCAAACAAACACAATTAGGCATCAATCCACATAGATTTCAAGTCATCATCAATAATCATCAAGCAACAAGTTCATGCAAGCATTATAACAAACACATAGTGCACCAAACTTGTATCCACATGCAATTGCAAGCAAAGATATCAATAGATCCAACATTTAATCATCATCAACATCAATTACACATAATCAACCACTAGATCTAGCATTCAAATCGTGTTAACATCTACAATTAAGCATTTAATTCAAGGTTCAAAGGCTTACCGGACGAAGATCTTTAACCGACGCGCGAACACGAACACGACACGAACGCGACACGAACGTGAAAACGAAATCCCAAGGGAGAGAGAGTGAGGCGCGCGAGCTAGTGAGGAGAGGGAGAAGAGATTCGAACTTCGATCTTTGATCTTTAATCCATATTGCTCTTGATTCTTGAAGAAAATTGATGAATATTGATGAAAGTTTTATGTAATTTGTGGTTTTGATTCAAGAGAATTGAGAGAGAATTGAGAGAAAGTGTTTGTGAAAATTTTGGTGAATTGAAAACTATGAGAGTCCTCTCTTTGATTTGTGAAGAGCAAAATGTTTATATAGTGTCAACGCGAAATGTCCAAATTGCCCTCGGTGCGTCTCATTTTGGCTTGTTTTTAAGGAAACTCGGTTCGGCTCTGAGTTCTGGAACGAAACCAATACCACTGTGAAGATGACCAAACTTGTGACTCGTCGCCGCGAGAATCGTCTTGATCCGATAAGCGATGAAGAAAATACGCTTGTTTGAATGACGAGAAACGTCGATTCATCTGGCGCTACTATGCGAAATTTTGTGAGTACCGCTCAAAGAACTCGATAAAACTCCAACTTCGGCTCGGAATCTGAACAAGCATGTGTGACGAAGAATCGAAGCTAACGAAATTTCTGAGAAAATGCCGCCGGAATGGACCTCATACGATAAAAATCGAAGAAGTTATGAATTTTCGAACTCGGCGCGACATACTCGAAAACACACTTTTTTATCGAAACAACACGATGATCCTTAAAATTCTGGGAATTTTCCATGCATAATTGGCCTTCGGTCCGAACATATGAAATCTTGGTAATGATGCCACGGAGCTCCAGTTAAATTTTCAAACGAATCCGACAAGCGGATCAGGAGATATGAATTTTCCGAGACACAAAACCTTACATTCAGCACTGTTTTTCACTGCGAAACCTCAAGTAACTTGCAAATTTGACGACCTTTCTCAAAGAATTGGCTCCCGAGCCGAACACGAAAGTTGTAGATATCGTCGAAACAACGGGGACACCGCGGGAACTTAGCTCATATCACCTTCCAAATAGTATTTGTGAATTTTCTCGTACTTTCACCGTTTAAACCATTTTTCCACACTTTACCCTCTTAAACCCATGAAAACTCTTTATTATTTTTCTTCCATTTTTGAATGACGAAATAAACGTCATTATTAACTTATAGCTCAAATAAAGAGGGCAAATTTTGGGGTGCAACAGCCGCGTATGCTCCTGATGAGGGTTGGAAGGTGGACCAGTTTCTGTTTGGTTTAAGGGCTGATATCTCACATAGTGTGTCCCAGAGGGAGTTCACTACTTATACGGAGTTGTTGCGACAATGTTATGTGGCTGAGACCAGTTTGAAGAAAGTTCAAGCTGAGGAAGATTTGAAGAAGAAGAATCAACATGAGAGGGGAAGGCCAAGCCAACAATTTCGACCTAGGCCACAAGCTTTCAAAGGGAAGCAAGTGCAAGGTTCTCGGTCTAGTGCACCTCCGGTGTGTCGTAGTTGTGGTAAGAATCACCTTGGAAGGTGTACCTTTGAAGGGGTGAAATGTTTTCATTGTCATCAAGAAGGACATATGGCTAGGAATTGTCCTCAGAATAGGAATCAAGTGCAAGGAAGGGGTACTGGTAGAGTTTATACCTTGGATGCTAAGAAGACCAAGAGTGATAACTCTTTGATTGCGGGTACGTGTTTCATTAATGGGCATTCTTGTTTTGTTCTATTTGATTGTGGAGCAACACACTCTTTTGTGTCATTGCAATGTATGAAGCGACTTGGGTTGCAAGCTACTCCTTTATTTCCTCCTATGGCGGTTACTACTGCTATGGATGAGATGGTAGAGACACCGTTGGTGTGTGAAAATTGTGTGTTATCTGTGGGTGGTAGGAATTTTCAGATTGATCTTGTTTGCTTACCACTTAAGAAGGTAGATGTTGTATTGGGAATGGATTGGCTTTCTGCTAATTCGGTGTTCATTGGGTGTTCATTGATAAAGAGAAGTCTGTTCTGTTGGTTCTCACTGAGGAGACGGGTGACAAGTTAGAGGTTTCGCAAATTGCTGTTGTTAGAGAATTCCCTGATGTTTTTCCCGAGGATGTCACTTCTCTTCCTCCGGAAAGGGAAGTGGAATTCTCTATTGACCTGATACCGGGAACGGCTCCTATATCCGTTTCTCCGTATCGGATGGCACCGCTTGAATTAAGAGAATTTAAGGGGCAATTGGAGGAACTGATGGCTAAACATTTTGTGCGACCTAGTGTCTCACCATGGGGAGCTCCAGTGTTGTTAGTAAAGAAGAAGGATGGTGGGATGAGGCTATGTATTGATTACCGTCGGTTGAATAAGGCAACCATCAAGAACAAATACCCTTTGCCAAGGATAAACGACTTGTTAGATCAATTGAAAGGAGCCTGTGTGTTCTCGAAGATTGATTTGCGGTCAGGTTATCACCAAATCCGCGTGAAGAGCTCAGATGTGCCAAAGACTGCATTTAGAACCCGTTATGGTCATTATGAATTATTGGTAATGCCTTTCGGTGTTACGAATGCTCCAGCTGTTTTCATGGATTATATGAATCGGATATTCCAGCCTTACTTAGATCAATTTGTGGTAGTCTTTATTGATGACATTCTTATTTATTTTCGTACTCCACAAGAGCACGAAGAACACCTGAGGATTGTTCTGTCGGTATTGCTAGAAAATCAATTGTTTGCTAAGTTAAGCAAGTGTGAGTTTTGGATGACGGAGGTAAGATTTCTTGGTCATGTCATATCTCAAGGAGGTGTGGCAGTGGACCCGTCAAAAATTAAAGCAGTAATTAATTGGGAGAGACCGAGCAATGTCTCAGAAGTCCGAAGTTTCTTTGGCTTAGCCGGCTACTACAGAAGATTTATAAAAGGGTTTTCTCAATTGGCTTTACCAATGACTAGACTTACGCGGAAAGAGTGTCCTTATAATTGGGATTTGGGGTGTGAACAGAGTTTCATGGGTTTGAAGGAAAGATTGACGACTGCTCCTGTTTTAATCGTTCCTGATCCAAATAAGTCCTATGAAGTATTTTGCGATGCTTCCAAGAAAGGGTTAGGAGGAGTATTGATGCAGGATGGTCAGCTGGTAGCATACACATCTCGACAGTTAAAGGTTCACGAAGAGAATTATCCAACTCATGATTTAGAATTGGCTGCGGTTGTTTTTACCCTAAAGGTGTGGCGTCATTACTTGTATGGAGTTCATTTTGAAATGTTCAGTGACCACAAGAGTTTAAAGTACCTATTCGATCAGAAGGAGTTGAATATGCGTTAGAGGCGGTGGATGGAATACTTGAAGGATTATGATTTTAACTTGAAGTATCATCCAGGCAAGGCGAATAAAGTGGCGGATGCTTTGAGTCGGAAGGTGTTAAAGAGGGCCGAATTGATGATGTTAGAGTATGCATTATTGGAAAAATTTCGAGATCTAAACCTTCAATTTGTTTGGACCCAAAATGGAGTATTGATGGGGAACTTGAATGTTAATTCTATTTTGAGAAATGACGTTCAACAAGCACAAGTGTCAGATGCTAAATTACAAGAGGTGTTGGTTCAACCAGGGTTTACTCGAGCTACGGATGGAGTGATTATGTTTAATCAGAGGATTTGTGTTCCGGACGATGCGCTATTGAAGAGAAGGATTTTGGATGAAGCTCACAAGGGTGCTTTCACTATACATCCGGGTTCTTCAAAAATGTATCAAGATTTGAAAAGAGATTATTGGTGGTCCGGAATGAAAAGAGATGTCGCGGTGTACGTATCGGAGTGTGTCGTATGCCAACAAGTAAAGATTGAACATCAAAGACCAGGTGGATTGTTACAACCACTAGAGATTCCAATATGGAAGTGGGATAGTATTTCAATGGATTTTGCGGTTAGTTTACCTCGTACTCAAGGTGGATATGATTCTATTTGGGTGATTGTAGATCGGTTGACGAAATCTGCACATTTCTTAGCCGTGAAGACTACTTACAAGGCAAGTCATCTTGCACGGTTATTTGTCGCAGAAATTGTGAAGTTGCACGGTGTACCCTTTAGTATTGTTTCGGATAGAGATCCAAAGTTCACTTCGAGGTTTTGGAGAGCTTTTCAGCAGGCGATGGGATCTAAATTATGTTTGAGCACGTCGAACCACCCTCAAACGGATGGTCAAACGGAGCGAACGATACAAACCTTGGAAGATATGTTAAGAGCTTGTGTGCTTGAAAGTAGAGGAAATTGGAAGGAGCTTTTACCATTGATTGAATTTGCATACAATAACAGTTATCACGCGAGTATCGGTATGGCACCTTATGAGGCATTGTATGGGAGAAAATGTAGAACACCGTTGTGTTGGTCAGAAGTTGGTGAGGATAGAATTTTGGGACCCGAAATTATTCAAGTGACCACGGACAAGATTAGAATGATTCGTGAGAAGGTTAAGCAAGCACAAGATCGTCAGAAGAGTTATGCGGATAACCGTAGGAGGCCTTTGGAGTTTATGGAAGGTGACCATGTATTCTTGAAGGTTACTCCGAGGTTGAGGTTGAAAGGACCGTTTAAGTCGAGGAAATTAAGTCCGAGATACGTGGGACCGTATGAGATTCTAGAAAGGATTGGTGAAGAAGCTTACCGTTTAGCCTTACCGCCTTCTCTATCAGAAATGCATGATGTTTTTCACGTGTCTCAACTACGAAAGTTTATTCCCGATCCTCTTCAGCCGGTGTTACCAGATGCAATTGAGATAGAATCAGATTTGACTTTTGAACCCTTACCGAGCCGCATAGTGGGAAGAGAGACTAAAGTGTTGCGAAACAAGGAGATTCCTCGTGTTAAGGTTCAGTGGGATGCGACACATCCGGGTGATGCTACATGGGAACTTGAATCGGAGATGCGGGATGCTTACCCTCACCTTTTCAGGTAAATCTCAAATTCGAGGACGAATTTCTTTTAAGTGGGGGAGGATGTAATACCCCGTAATAAATTAAATGCTCTAATGTTATTAGCTGACACTGAGGTTTTCTTAATTGGTACATTAGAGATACTTTTGGGCTTTTGAGTTAGTAGTATTAACTTAAGGTTTTGCTTATATCTTTCTTTCCTTGCTTTCTTCTTCATTTTTCCTTCAACAAGAGAAAGATAGAGAGAAGAAGTAGAGAGAAGGGAGAGCAAGAAGAGAAAAGAGGAAAAGCTTGGATCTTCATCATTTCTCCGCCGAATCGACTCTTCTTCGACATCAACGACTCAAAATCGAGGTGGGTTCTAGTTAGAAACTTATAGATTGTTATGGATGTGAATCTTAGTTTGGTTTGGGGTTTTATGCAAACCTAGGTTTTGGACCAAATTCATCTATGATTATGAATAAGTGTTTACAATCCATGAATATATCATATATAGGTGGTTTCTATGCTTTAGAATGATCTGGAATAAGTTTGGGTAGTTCTAGTTGGATTAGAGCCATGATTGTTGTGTGAAGAACAGAGCTGAGAACCCAGTTTTCGCGCGCTTCGCGGCGCGTACAGGGGTTCGCGGCGCGAACATATTGGGAATCCTTAGAGACTTGCCACTGCCAGAGGTTGGCGGCGATAACATCAGTTAGCGGCGCGAACCTTGTTGAGAATTATGAGGGTTTGCTTCTGCCAGAGGGTTCGCGGCGCGACCTAGCTGTTGCGCGGCGCGAACTGAAGCTTTTCTTAACCAAATTCTTTAGCTTAATGAGAAATTGTTTCGACCATAAATTTTAAATCGTGATTCTGTTTTAATCGTCGTTCAAAGTGGTAGGAAGCTAGAAACGTGTACTTTCTAGTAGTGTAGGTTTTGGGAAAAGGGGGAGAATTATTTAATCGAAAGTCGGGAATTTGCTTGACTACTGTGGTTGGTTATCGTTCGGAATCATGTGAACGCTATACTTTTGGTATGATGCTTGTGTACTCTATAATTGTGATAAATTACCTTTGTTTTATATATATATGTTATATCAAAGAGGGTTGAATAATTTCAGTGTATATGAGTAAAGATTAAGTGAGGAAACTAGGAATTGTTAGGTTATGTAGCTTAACAAAGAAACCTAGGATGAGACATTATATGGAACATACGCGTTGGAATCTTATGAGGAAAGGCTAACAGGCCTAGTGGTTTGCGGAAGCGATCACCATTGTTGATGTATTAATCGGAACCGTTGTATTTCTTTATTTCTTTATTTTTCCTTTGAATGCTAACAGGCATTCTTCGTGCAGAGAGGCACTGTGCAGAGAGGCACATAATCTTGGCAGGTTTGATTCCCGCTTTTGTGTACGAATGGAACCTACAGGTAGAGACTTGTGATGGTGTACGGGCCATGTGAAGTGACGATTCATGGGGAAAGGCTCATGAGTCCGAATCCATTTCGTATGTCAAGAATTGGTGAAGTAGCTTACCGTTTAGCCTTACCGCCTTCTCTATCAGAAATGCATGATGTTTTTCACGTGTCTCAACTACGAAAGTTTATTCCCGATCCTCTTCAGCCGGTGTTACCAGATGCAATTGAGATAGAATCAGATTTGACTTTTGAACCCTTACCGAGCCGCATAGTGGGAAGAGAGACTAAAGTGTTGCGAAACAAGGAGATTCCTCGTGTTAAGGTTCAGTGGGATGCGACACATCCGGGTGATGCTACATGGGAACTTGAATCGGAGATGCGGGATGCTTACCCTCACCTTTTCAGGTAAATCTCAAATTCGAGGACGAATTTCTTTTAAATGGGGGAGGATGTAATACCCCGTAATAAATTAAATGCTCTAATGTTATTAGCTGACACTGAGGTTTTATTAATTGGTACATTAGAGATACTTTTGGGCTTTTGAGTTAGTAGTATTAACTTAAGGTTTTGCTTATATCTTTCTTTCCTTGCTTTCTTCTTCATTTTTCCTTCAACAAGAGAAAGATAGAGAGAAGAAGTAGAGAGAAGGGAGAGCAAGAAGAGAAAAGAGGAAAAGCTTGGATCTTCATCATTTCTCCGCCGAATCGACTCTTCTTCGACATCAACGACTCAAAATCGAGGTGGGTTCTAGTTAGAAACTTATAGATTGTTATGGATGTGAATCTTAGTTTGGTTTGGGGTTTTATGCAAACCTAGGTTTTGGACCAAATTCATCTATGATTATGAATAAGTGTTTACAATCCATGAATATATCATATATAGGTGGTTTCTATGCTTTAGAATGATCTGGAATAAGTTTGGGTAGTTCTAGTTGGATTAGAGCCATGATTGTTGTGTGAAGAACAGAGCTGAGAACCCAGTTTTCGCGCGCTTCGCGGCGCGAACGGGGCTGCGCGGCGCGAACTATGCAGGTTTTTTGGGGGTTTTGTTTCTGCCTTCAGTACGCGGCGCGTACAGGGGTTCGCGGCGCGAACATATTGGGAATCCTTAGAGACTTGCCACTGCCAGAGGTTGGCGGCGCAAACATCAGTTAGCGGCGCGAACCTTGTTGAGAATTATGAGGGTTTGCTTCTGCCAGAGGGTTCGCGGCGCGACCTAGCTGTTGCGCGGCGCGAACTGAAGCTTTTCTTAACCAAATTCTTTAGCTTAATGAGAAATTGTTTCGACCATAAATTTTAAATCGTGATTCTGTTTTAATCGTCGTTCAAAGTGGTAGGAAGCTAGAAACGTGTACTTTCTAGTAGTGTAGGTTTTGGGAAAAGGGGGAGAATTATTTAATCGAAAGTCGGGAATTTGCTTGACTACTGTGGTTGGTTATCGTTCGGAATCATGTGAACGCTATACTTTTGGTATGATGCTTGTGTACTCTATAATTGTGATAAATTACCTTTGTTTTATATATATATATGTTATATCAAAGAGGGTTGAATAATTTCAGTGTATATGAGTAAAGGTTAAGTGAGGAAACTAGGAATTGTTAGGTTATGTAGCTTAACAAAGAAACCTAGGATGAGACATTATATGGAACATACGCGTTGGAATCTTATGAGGAAAGGCTAACAGGCCTAGTGGTTTGCGGAAGCGATCACCATTGTTGATGTATTAATCGGAACCGTTGTATTTCTTTATTTCTTTATTTTTCCTTTGAATGCTAACAGGCATTCTTCGTGCAGAGAGGCACTGTGCAGAGAGGCACATAATCTTGGCAGGTTTGATTCCCGCTTTTGTGTACGAATGGAACCTACAGGTAGAGACTTGTGATGGTGTACGGGCCATGTGAAGTGACGATTCATGGGGAAAGGCTCATGAGTCCGAATCCATTTCGTATGTCAAGATTTTCCAAAGGATCCATGACTCATGCCACCTCCTAGACGTAGAAGGGGACGGGAATATGGGGATGCCTTGGTATTGGTTTCCGATTAGTAATCTTGTGTTTGAGTTGTTGAACTCTAAGTATGATTCCATATAATGTTAGCGTGAGAACTCAAGGTCTAGTTTCTTTTATGACTTGAGACTTATAGGTTAGAACCTTGTAAAGCCGAGAGGATCCATAGGATAGGGAACTCACTGAGATATTTTATCTCACCCCATTATATATTGATTTCAGGTACTACAGGTTCCGCGAAGGGTAAGGAGAAAGCAGTTTGATTCCTTATTCCTTATGCTTATTTTGGACATGGCGAAGCTTCCGTTGTGGATTTTTCTTTTGTGATCATTGTTGATCTAGTTCTTAGTATTTTGTTTTGAACATCTTGTATGTATTATGCCGTCGTTAGAACTTTGTATTTGGGGCATTAATATGTATAATGTGTTAACTAGGAACTTATAAGTATTTTCAGTACCAAATACTTGGATTCATGTATACCTATATGCTTTGATGTATGTATTTATATATGGGTGTTACAGTTGGTATCAGAGCAGGTTGTATCCTCGACCTAGCCATGAGATATTATAAGTGTTTCTTTCTGTCCAAGAGGTGTTGTGTTCCCATGAGTTTTGTTGTGTTATGACTATGGTATTGAGCCTGGTCAACTTAATCCCATTTTGATGACCTCCAGGAACATGGCGGACGGACGCATGACTCGTGGTCGACCCCCCACACGACCTCCACAAGTGAATCCACCGGATGGCGGTGCGAATGTTCCATGGCCCCAGTTCATGCAATAGATGCAACAGCAGCAGAATCAGTTCATGCTGCAGATGATGCAACAGATGTATGGCGGTCATAATGTTCCAGTGGTTGTACCCGAAGCTGTAGGTGGGACTTATAGGGATTTCATTCGCATGAATCCTCCGGAATTTCTTGGTGGATTAGATCCTATAAAGGCGCATGAGTGGGTGGCCAATATAGAGGGAATCTTTGAGATCGTGCATTGTAGTGAAGAGGACAAGGTGGTGTTTGCTTCTCATTCGCTGAAAGGTCCAGCTATGAGGTGGTGGAAGGGTGCTTCTGCTTTGACGACTACTCAGGGAGTACCTAAGGAATGGGATAATTTCAAGACCACTTTTATGGAGAAATACTTTCCTAGTTCACTGAGGACTAAGAAGGAGTTGGAGTTCCAACAGTTAAGGCAGGACAATATGTCAGTGGCTACTTATGCTGAGAAGTTTGAAATTTTGGCTGCTTACTCTAGGCAGGCCGCGTATGCTCCTGATGAGGGTTGGAAGGTGGACCAGTTTCTGTTTGGTTTAAGGGCTGATATCTCACATAGTGTGTCCCAGAGGGAGTTCACTACTTATACGGAGTTGTTGCGACAATGTTATGTGGCTGAGACCAGTTTGAAGAAAGTTCAAGCTGAGGAAGATTTGAAGAAGAAGAATCAACATGAGAGGGGAAGGCCAAGCCAACAATTTCGACCTAGGCCACAAGCTTTCAAAGGGAAGCAAGTGCAAGGTTCTCGGTCTAGTGCACCTCCGGTGTGTCGTAGTTGTGGTAAGAATCACCTTGGAAGGTGTACCTTTGAAGGGGTGAAATGTTTTCATTGTCATCAAGAAGGACATATGGCTAGGAATTGTCCTCAGAATAGGAATCAAGTGCAAGGAAGGGGTACTGGTAGAGTTTATACCTTGGATGCTAAGAAGACCAAGAGTGATAACTCTTTGATTGCGGGTACGTGTTTCATTAATGGGCATTCTTGTTTTGTTCTATTTGATTGTGGAGCAACACACTCTTTTGTGTCATTGCAATGTATGAAGCGACTTGGGTTGCAAGCTACTCCTTTATTTCCTCCTATGGCGGTTACTACTGCTATGGATGAGATGGTAGAGACACCGTTGGTGTGTGAAAATTGTGTGTTATCTGTGGGTGGTAGGAATTTTCAGATTGATCTTGTTTGCTTACCACTTAAGAAGGTAGATGTTGTATTGGGAATGGATTGGCTTTCTGCTAATTCGGTGTTCAATGGGTTTGAAGAGAAGTTAATCATTATTCCATCTGAAGAAGCTACTCCGAAGGATGTGTTGACTACTATACTAGAAGGTACGGTAGGTATGATTAATTTCTTGTTTGATAAAGAGAAGTCTGTTCTGTTGGTTCTCACTGAGGAGACGGGTGACAAGTTAGAGGTTTCGCAAATTGCTGTTGTTAGAGAATTCCCTGATGTTTTTCCCGAGGATGTCACTTCTCTTCCTCCGGAAAGGGAAGTGGAATTCTCTATTGACCTGATACCGGGAACGGCTCCTATATCCGTTTCTCCGTATCGGATGGCACCGCTTGAATTAAGAGAATTGAAGGGGAAATTGGAGGAACTGATGGCTAAACATTTTGTGCGACCTAGTGTCTCACCATGGGGAGCTCCAGTGTTGTTAGTAAAGAAGAAGGATGGTGGGATGAGGCTATGTATTGATTATCGTCGGTTGAATAAGGCAGCCATCAAGAACAAATACCCTTTGCCAAGGATAAACGACTTGTTAGATCAATTGAAAGGAGCCTGTGTGTTCTCGAAGATTGATTTGCAGTCAGGTTATCACCAAATCTGTGTGAAGAGCTGAGATGTGCCAAAGACTGCATTTAGAACCCGTTATGGTCATTATGAATTCTTAGTAATGCCTTTCGGTGTTACGAATGCTCCAGCTGTTTTCATGGATTATATGAATCGGATATTCCAGCCTTACTTAGATCAATTTGTGGTAGTCTTTATTGATGACATTCTTATTTATTCTCGTACTCCACAAGAGCAAGAAGAACACCTGAGGATTGTTCTGTCGGTATTGCTAGAAAATCAATTGTTTTCTAAGTTAAGCAAGTGTGAGTTTTGGATGACGGAGGTAAGATTTCTTGGTCATGTCATATCTCAAGGAGGTGTGGCAGTGGACCCGTCAAAAATTGAAGCAGTAATTAATTGGGAGAGACCGAGCAATGTCTCAGAAGTCCGAAGTTTCTTGGGCTTAGCCGGCTACTACAGAAGATTTATAAAAGGGTTTTCTCAATTGGCTTTACCAATGACTAGACTTACGTGGAAGGAGTGTCCTTATAATTGGGATTCGGGGTGTGAACAAAGTTTCATGGGTTTGAAGGAAAGATTGACGACTGCTCCTGTTTTAATCGTTCCTGATCCAAATAAGTCCTATGAAGTATTTTGCGATGCTTCCAAGAAAGGGTTAGGAGGAGTATTGATGCAGGATGGTCAGGTGGTAGCATACACATCTCGACAGTTAAAGGTTCACGAAGAGAATTATCCAACTCATGATTTAGAATTGGCTGCGGTTGTTTTTACCCTAAAGGTGTGGCGTCATTACTTGTATGGAGTTCATTTTGAAATGTTCAGTGACCACAAGAGTTTAAAGTACCTATTCGATCAGAAGGAGTTGAATATGCGTCAGAGGCGGTGGATGGAATACTTGAAGGATTATGATTTTAACTTGAAGTATCATCCAGGCAAGGCGAATAAAGTGGCGGATGCTTTGAGTCGGAAGGTGTTAAAGAGGGCCGAATTGATGATGTTAGAGTATGCATTATTGGAAAAATTTCGAGATTTAAACCTTCAATTTGTTTGGACCCAAAATGGAGTATTGATGGGGAACTTGAATGTTAATTCTATTTTGAGAAATGACGTTCAACAAGCACAAGTGTCAGATGCTAAATTACAAGAGGTGTTGGTTCAACCAGGGTTTACTCGAGCTACGGATGGAGTGATTATGTTTAATCAGAGGATTTGTGTTCCGGACAATGCGCTATTGAAGAGAAGGATTTTGGATGAAGCTCACAAGGGTGCTTTCACTATACATCCGGGTTCTTCAAAAATGTATCAAGATTTGAAAAGAGATTATTGGTGGTCCGGAATGAAAAGAGATGTCGCGGTGTACGTATCGGAGTGTGCCGTATGCCAACAAGTAAAGATTGAACATCAAAGACCAGGTGGATTGTTACAACCACTAGAGATTCCAATATGGAAGTGGGATAGTATTTCAATGGATTTTGCGGTTAGTTTACCTCGTACTCAAGGTGGATATGATTCTATTTGGGTGATTGTAGATCGGTTGACGAAATCTGCACATTTCTTAGCCGTGAAGACTACTTACAAGGCAAGTCATCTTGCACGGTTATTTGTCGCAGAAATTGTGAAGTTGCACGGTGTACCCTCTAGTATTGTTTCGGATAGAGATCCAAAGTTCACTTCGAGGTTTTGGAGAGCTTTTCAGCAGGCGATGGGATCTAAATTATGTTTGAGCACGTCGAACCACCCTCAAACGGATGGTCAAACGGAGCGAACGATACAAACCTTGGAAGATATGTTAAGAGCTTGTGTGCTTGAAAGTAGAGGAAATTGGAAGGAGCTTTTACCATTGATTGAATTTGCATACAATAACAGTTATCACGCGAGTATCGGTATGGCACCTTATGAGGCATTGTATGGGAGAAAATGTAGAACACCGTTGTGTTGGTCAGAAGTTGGTGAGGATAGAATTTTGGGACCCGAAATTATTCAAGTGACCACGGACAAGATTAGAATGATTCGTGAGAAGGTTAAGCAAGCACAAGATCGTCAGAAGAGTTATGCGGATAACCGTAGGAGGCCTTTGGAGTTTATGGAAGGTGACCATGTATTCTTGAAGGTTACTCCGAGGTTGAGGTTGAAAGGAACGTTTAAGTCGAGGAAATTAAGTCCGAGATACGTGGGACCGTATGAGATTCTAGAAAGGATTGGTGAAGAAGCTTACCGTTTAGCCTTACCGCCTTCTCTATCAGAAATGCATGATGTTTTTCACGTGTCTCAACTACGAAAGTTTATTCCCGATCCTCTTCAGCCGGTGTTACCAGATGCAATTGAGATAGAATCAGATTTGACTTTTGAACCCTTACCGAGCCGCATAGTGGGAAGAGAGACTAAAGTGTTGCGAAACAAGGAGATTCCTCGTGTTAAGGTTCAGTGGGATGCGACACATCCGGGTGATGCTACATGGGAACTTGAATCGGAGATGCGGGATGCTTACCCTCACCTTTTCAGGTAAATCTCAAATTCGAGGACGAATTTCTTTTAAGTGGGGGAGGATGTAATACCCCGTAATAAATTAAATGCTCTAATGTTATTAGCTGACACTGAGGTTTTCTTAATTGGTACATTAGAGATACTTTTGGGCTTTTGAGTTAGTAGTATTAACTTAAGGTTTTGCTTATATCTTTCTTTCCTTGCTTTCTTCTTCATTTTTCCTTCAACAAGAGAAAGATAGAGAGAAGAAGTAGAGAGAAGGGAGAGCAAGAAGAGAAAAGAGGAAAAGCTTGGATCTTCATCATTTCTCCGCCGAATCGACTCTTCTTCGACATCAACGACTCAAAATCGAGGTGGGTTCTAGTTAGAAACTTATAGATTGTTATGGATGTGAATCTTAGTTTGGTTTGGGGTTTTATGCAAACCAAACTTATAGATTCATCTATGATTATGAATAAGTGTTTACAATCCATGAATATATCATATATAGGTGGTTTCTATGCTTTAGAATGATCTGGAATAAGTTTGGGTAGTTCTAGTTGGATTAGAGCCATGATTGTTGTGTGAAGAACAGAGCTGAGAACCCAGTTTTCGCGCGCTTCGCGGCGCGTACAGGGGTTCGCGGCGCGAACATATTGGGAATCCTTAGAGACTTGCCACTGCCAGAGGTTGGCGGCGCAAACATCAGTTAGCGGCGCGAACCTTGTTGAGAATTATGAGGGTTTGCTTCTGCCAGAGGGTTCGCGGCGCGACCTAGCTGTTGCGCGGCGCGAACTGAAGCTTTTCTTAACCAAATTCTTTAGCTTAATGAGAAATTGTTTCGACCATAAATTTTAAATCGTGATTCTGTTTTAATCGTCGTTCAAAGTGGTAGGAAGCTAGAAACGTGTACTTTCTAGTAGTGTAGGTTTTGGGAAAAGGGGGAGAATTATTTAATCGAAAGTCGGGAATTTGCTTGACTACTGTGGTTGGTTATCGTTCGGAATCATGTGAACGCTATACTTTTGGTATGATGCTTGTGTACTCTATAATTGTGATAAATTACCTTTGTTTTATATATATATGTTATATCAAAGAGGGTTGAATAATTTCAGTGTATATGAGTAAAGATTAAGTGAGGAAACTAGGAATTGTTAGGTTATGTAGCTTAACAAAGAAACCTAGGATGAGACATTATATGGAACATACGCGTTGGAATCTTATGAGGAAAGGCTAACAGGCCTAGTGGTTTGCGGAAGCGATCACCATTGTTGATGTATTAATCGGAACCGTTGTATTTCTTTATTTCTTTATTTTTCCTTTGAATGCTAACAGGCATTCTTCGTGCAGAGAGGCACTGTGCAGAGAGGCACATAATCTTGGCAGGTTTGATTCCCGCTTTTGTGTACGAATGGAACCTACAGGTAGAGACTTGTGATGGTGTACGGGCCATGTGAAGTGACGATTCATGGGGAAAGGCTCATGAGTCCGAATCCATTTCGTATGTCAAGAATTGGTGAAGTAGCTTACCGTTTAGCCTTACCGCCTTCTCTATCAGAAATGCATGATGTTTTTCACGTGTCTCAACTACGAAAGTTTATTCCCGATCCTCTTCAGCCGGTGTTACCAGATGCAATTGAGATAGAATTAGACTTGACTTTTGAACCCTTACCGAGCCGCATAGTGGGAAGAGAGACTAAAGTGTTGCGAAACAAGGAGATTCCTCGTGTTAAGGTTCAGTGGGATGCGACACATCCGGGTGATGCTACATGGGAACTTGAATCGGAGATGCGGGATGCTTACCCTCACCTTTTCAGGTAAATCTCAAATTCGAGGACGAATTTCTTTTAAATGGGGGAGGATGTAATACCCCGTAATAAATTAAATGCTCTAATGTTATTAGCTGACACTGAGGTTTTATTAATTGGTACATTAGAGATACTTTTGGGCTTTTGAGTTAGTAGTATTAACTTAAGGTTTTGCTTATATCTTTCTTTCCTTGCTTTCTTCTTCATTTTTCCTTCAACAAGAGAAAGATAGAGAGAAGAAGTAGAGAGAAGGGAGAGCAAGAGGAGAAAAGAGGAAAAGCTTGGATCTTCATCATTTCTCCGCCGAATCGACTCTGCTTCGACATCAACGACTCAAAATCGAGGTGGGTTCTAGTTAGAAACTTATAGATTGTTATGGATGTGAATCTTAGTTTGGTTTGGGGTTTTATGTGTCGCGGGGAAAAATCGTTGTCTTTTTCGGGATGAGACACCTGATGCCTTCTTTGGGCTCGAGTGCTCAAAAAATGATTTTTCTTTTGTACCGACCAAACTTTTTATTATTTCCAAAGGAGGAAAAGGAAAAAAGCTGCAATAACCTTAAAAGTGGGGGGAGAGATCTTTGGGTAAGAGGGTTGGTTATACGAAGGGAAGGTATTAGCACCCAACGTATCTATAGTACTCTATAGGTTTCTTTGCTTTGTTCTTCATTCCATGTTGTTGAGAGGTTTTTGTGAAATAGGTGGGACCTAAGGTGTTTGTTTGATTATGCTCGCAAAGATCATCGCGATCCTCTGCATACATATCCCTTAGAGGGAATCAGAGCATCTGTAGCTCGGGGTCTACGGGTGCTAAGGTTTGAATGGTTTTTTTTTGTGTTTTGTTTTGCTCGCCAAGGATCGACCTTGTGCCTACGTATTCTCAAAGGGATGTTGAGAAAGTCAGAGCAATCGTAGTTCCCACTTATGCTAGTGGAAGCAAAGGACAAGAGACAAATGTCATCTCAATGTTCGATGTATCTAATCTATATCATCACATACATCTGTTTGATTTTGTTTGTTTAACCAGCCTTGTGGCAAAAACTTTCAATGAAGTCAGCCTTGTGACAAAAAGTTTTGATTAATCAGCCAGCCTCGTGGCAAAAGTTTCAATGAAGTTAGCCTTGTGACAAAAACTTTGATTAATCAGCCAGTATGGTGGCAAAACGGTTTGATTGATTAGCCAGCCTTGTGGCAAGAAAAAGTTTGATTGATTAGCCAGACTTGTGGCAAAAAAAGTTTGATTGATTGATTGATTGTTTGTGATGATATAGAAGAGATACTCCTATCATAGAGATGATAAATGTCTAATCTCCTAGGGTATTTTGATTTGGATATTGGGGATGCTTATAAGAAGCCCGTGGGTCCTTGTACGAAGCCCAAGAGGAGGCTATCCGAGGGTCCTTGCATTGTAAGCCCAAGAGGAGGCTATGGGAGGGACAATCCAGGGTCCTTGCATTGTAAGCCCAAGAGGAGGCTATGGGAGGGTCACTCGTTTGTACAAAGCCCAAGGGGAGGCATGGTATAGTTGGTTTGAGCTCTTAGAGCGATTTCACCGGGAAACCATACTCTATGTCCTAACCTAAACTAGGGAGATTCTTTGCACGAAGCCCAATAGGAGGCTATGGGGAACCTAGTGTTGTACTAAGTTGAACAAGCATATATAACACAATCACAAGTATGAACAAGTACGAACAAACATGAACAAGTACATGAACAAATATGAACAGTTATACATATATATGACAAAGTGTGTGTATATAATGGAGTTTATGAAGGAAATATACCTGTAAGCATGATCCATTTGTATACACGGGGGCTCGGGACTCATACTCGGGGAGAGGTCCGTTGAGTTTATTCAAAGCTATGTAAACAGGTATTTACAAAAGGGCTTGGGACTTATACCTACATGGAGGCCCATGGTATTTTTGGGAAGATTTAAAGAAAACCTTCATTTTTGATTTGTTATTAAAAGTTAAAACAAATTGATCGAGGTATGTATAAAAAAGTGTATGTACAAAAAAGGTGTACAATGAAATACCTAATTTCATGTACGGGAATGGGACTTATACCTACGTGGAGGCCCATGTTTTATTTTATAAAACATGGTGGATTGTTTTATTTACAGACGCGTCGTTTGAAAAAAAACTGTTTGAAAGTTGTTTTGAAAGAAGTTTATTTGTTTTGAACAAAAAGACTGTATAAAAAGAAAAAGGAGTGGGTCTTATACTCTCTAATATTCGAGAGGCCCCACATCGTTTTGAAAATCAATTGATCAATTAAAAAGATTTAATCAATAGCTTCTTTTGAAAATCAAAAAGAGAATGGTTTATCGTCTTTGAAAAGAATTGTGATCGCTTGTTTTTAAAACGATTTGAATTTTGAAAGAAGTTAATTTAATCAAGATAAGCAAAAAAGATTATACTTAATTAACACTTAGATGATTAGGATTTATTCAAAAAATATTTACAAGTGATTAGGTTAAAAATTAAATGAAAAAAACAATATTTAAAGTATTTAAAAATACTTAAAAATGTATCATTTTAAACCTAATTAAAAACATATTAAATAAATCTTTTTTTGTGATTTTTTTTGATATTGTCAAAATATGTATATTAAATAAGAGGTGTGTAAAAAATGAAGAAAAAAATAAGTTGATTTGGTTAGTTAAATTAATTGATGAAGTTTGTTAAAAAAAATGAAGAAAAAAAGTGTTAAAAAATGGTTTTGTCTCCACAAGGACTTGAACTCACGCCCTCTCTCTCACCAGCCAAAACACTTACCAACTGAGCCACGCTTGTGGCTTGTAATACATACGCCTTCAGTTTAATATATTTTAAAACCAATATTTGAATTGTTTAAACCAAAAAAATGCGCCAAGAACACAACCCTAACTGATTTTTGAATCTCTTCAAATCTGTGTTGTTTTGATCGATCAAAGGGTCTATCTCACTCGGTTTTGGATGAGGAACATGATGATGACCTTTAATTTCATTTATTTTTGCTCTAAGATGATTAATTCTCTGATGAACACGAAGAACCCTAATATGACAAATCTTTGTGAAATCGTGTATGATCATGATATGATGCAATTGATTGAGGGTTATTATTCAGTGATGGTGCAGAAACAAGATGGTAACTCAGTTTTTCATTTATGATGCATGTATGATAGAGTTTGAAGTTCATGAGCACTTACCTCAAAAACGGCTAAGCTGGAGATTGAATTTTGCAAAGGAGGTGTTACAGATGTTGTTGCTCAATCTGGACAGCTTCAATGAACCTTATGGAAGGTGTCTGGATGCTTGGAGTGAATTGAAAACACCTGGAGCAGTTGGAGGTACCCGATCTGCAGTTAAGCCTAAGTGTGAATCGAGCTCGATGATTCTGATGTTTCAGGTTGATGATGAGTGTTTGGATAGCTCATATGTGATATATGTGAGGTGTGGGAAGTGTTAATTTGGACAGAAATGATCTGGAATGAAAATTGGCATGATAAGGCTCTTTATGTGTTCATATGGAGGTTGAAAAGTGAATCTGAGTTTTGGGGTGATTTGGGGTGTGTGAGTGGTTCAAACACATCCCATATGATGTTTATGAGTTGCTAGAACCATCACTTTGGCCATAACTTCAAGGGTTTGGAGGTTGAGTTTTGTACCTCTTAGAAACTCAAGAAACTTGCATTCTAAGAAAGAAAGAGAAAGCCTATAATTTGTGAGGCTTTGGTGTGATTTTGAATGGATTTTGGACCTCTATTTATAGGCCAAAGAGTCTGAACTCAGAGCTTTGCAACTTGCTTCAAAGTTTGATGATTTGGCTTAAGGGATAGAAAGGAATCTTTCACATTTAATGCATATGGTTAAAAGTAACTAAACCATGGTTATTTCTCTAAGCTTCTTATCTCTTTCCATTCTGATCTCAAACCAGAAATATCTTTCAATTATTGCCTCTATGTGTCATCAATTGGATCATTTGGTAGAATAGTGCATAACTTTGGTAAAAATGGCTTGTAATTTCATGCATAATGGCCTCTAATGACAAAATTCCAAACCATAGCTATGCTCCATATTTTTTCATGCTCTTGGACATTTTGGAAAGCTCATGTTGTGTACTTCAAAACCCTAGTTGAAAGTTTCTTCAAGACCTTTAAGGAAATGGGTGAAAAAGATCCATGAACTTTGAAAAAAATGAAGTTTTAAGTGAAATTTTCCAAAGATGCCAACTTTGAAGCTCCATATCTCTTAAATGGTTGATCTTATGGAAAAAAATTATATGTGTCAAAGTTGTTTATTGGATCAAAATCTACAACTTTCATGTTGGAAGTTTTTTTCAGTTTGTAGGTGAAATTTTGAGAAATTCCCTTCCAAAGTTTGGAAAAAACCATGAAAAACACTTAGAAATTTTTCTAAGTATGGAAAGTCAAACTTTTGACTTTTTGATTCTTGATTAATTTTCTTGATTTTTCTTGATCAAATGACTTCTTATATCATATATTGATGATTCAAAACTTCAAAAGTCATGGTTGACCAAAATTCCCCAAAAGTCAATGGTGATCTTGTACAGTTGACTTTTTCAGACGAATCGCGTTTCTGGAGATTTCCAATGAAACAGGCTATCCTCACCAAATGAATGTTATGAATGGATCTCATTGAAGCATTAGAGGATATTGAGTCATGGTTTAAGTTGTGGCACCATGTCCTGATTAAAAAGTCAGTTGTTTAGTGAATTAGGTCAAAAACCCTAATTGTCGATCTGATGAAATTGATGATTGTGGATCTTGAATTGAGATGCAATTTCCATTGGATATTGTCATAGGGATTATTTGAAGATGATTGAAACCTTTGATTGACTTCCTGGGGGTTTTTAAGGTTTCCCAAATGTGATCCCTGATTTCAGTCCCTGATAGTTCAAAAACCCTAATCTGATGATTTGAAATTTCACTGTTGATCAATCCTTGTGTAGGAGATGTCTTGAGTCAATAGATTAGGTAAAAATGATGCACTTGGGGTCTTGATATCATGTCCCAAGTCATTAGGTCAAATCCTGAGCAAAAATCAGGAGTATGCTAACTTCAGTCAAAACCCTAATCTAATTGATTCAAAGTCTTTGAGCTTGTTGAAATGAATCTCTGAGGATCAAATGTTGATTATTGATGAAGATGATTCATTTGAGATGAAGGGAGAACAAAACCCTAATTGATTTGTTACTTGTACTGATGAGTGATTTTCTTGATTAATCCCTGCTGAGTCACAAGTAGCAAACACAAGCTATGCAGTTTGTTAGAGATGCAAATGATGCATATGCAATGATATGAAGTGGTATCTTAGGTCAAAAATTGGGGTATGACAGATGCCCCTATTTAAGTTTCTTCAACCTGAGACATGAAGATTGAAAATCTTCGTTTTGATAGGGTGGAAGAGACTTAAATATCAGAAGACGCGAATTTTGGACCTAAGATACCAAAATTGAGAATGATGCAGGGATATCTTTACCGAGGGGATATCAAGAACTGACTCCACTGGGGACAAGAGATCGGGATGGATGTCTCAATCCATTTTAGGAAGAGAATCCGTTTTTTTTTTCGGGAAAGCAAGTGTATGCTTCACCGGGGAATGATAGCTTTGTAAAAAAGCTTACCTATCGACATTACCGACTATCAGCACAGGGATAGACTTGTTAATAATGCGAAGGTGAAAGGTATGAAACTGTATTACCGACTATCAGCATTGTGATAGACTTGACAAGGTAAAAAGAGTTTCAAAGGTTTGGTTAATATTACCGACTATCAGCATGGTGATAGACATGTTTAATAATATAACCAGAACAAAAGGTTACCGACTACCAGCCTCGTGATAGTGGTTTTGAAGACTTGATCAATTACCAGCCGAGTGATAAAATGATCCTGGAGACTTTGCTAGGGAAATTACTGGTTATTCAGCCTTGTGAACAGTAATAAGGCCCTGATTTGTCAAATGGTCTTCATGATTGATTTCCTTGAGAGGAAAAATCTTTTGGAAGAGACATAAGCTGCTCAGATGATGAGGCTATTGCTTATTGTCTTTTTTTTCTCGACTCTATTTGAGGAATCCGAATTTGAATCTCTGGTAAAGACAAGGTTCTATCCATGAATGAATTGGAAAGAGACAGTAAAACAAGACTTTGTACCCATGAGGAATGAACTCAACTGGGTATTTTTCCTTTGTTTTGAGAGGAGAAACTAAAGCAACCTTCTTCCACGAGGAATGATCTCAGTGGGGAACTGGAGAAAGAAAATGTTCTTTCTGCTTATGGGTGACAACCTATTTGGAGAGATGACGCGCCCATACCTATTTCTTTTTTCTTTTTTTCTTTTCTTCTCTCTTTTTTTGGGATAGATATATCCTAAACAGGTGATTTTGAAGCAAACATTGAAAAATGCAAGAATGCATAAATGATGCAAATATGTATGAATGATGAATGTCATGAATGTAGCATGCATACTGACGACACTGACAGACAAAGGAGTATATACTGGAGAAGGACCGATGTCGCAATACAACCAGATACTTGGCAAATGTTCCTCAACACGGTGTAGATAACACAGGTGATGAATGGTGTTGCATGTTTTAAACTTCTCTAGGGAAGATAAACATCTTTTCTTACTAAGATGGAAGAACCTCCTCACTGGAGATGGAGAATCTTCGTCACTGGGGATAAAAGAACTTCTTCACTAGGAATAGAAGAGCTTCTTCACTGGGGATAGAAGAGCTTCTTGTCATAATCTTTGATCCATCTTACGGAGATAGCTGTTAATGTTCCTTCTGTTGTTCACAACTCAAAGGAAAAATTTCGCTTTTATTTTGAAAAAGTGAAGTAAACTCATTTAAAACTTTTTTTTTCTCTTTTTTTTTTTTCAAAAGTGAATAACACAATTAAAGCGTCATTTTGCAAGCTAAAAGAAATTATAGATTGCAAACAAATGGGCACAAGGCTCAAATTTATTTAATAGGATGGAAATCAGCTAAAGGCGTGATTCCATGGAGTATTTACAAAAGTTGGAAATGGTAATTATGTGGAAAAGGCTACATTGAAAGCAATAACCACTATTCCCTAACAACTTTGAGTTCCAACTGTGCTTGTCGCTTCAGATTGGCGATGATTTGATTGAAGATCCTTTGATGAAAAAGACTCCTCAGGTGACGAAGTATGGACTGATGCAGTTACTTTGTCCTAAATCCCTAATTTTTGCCTAGATTGCCCTTTCAGGTTTTCAATCTACCAGGATGAATTTTTTTTCTGTTTATTGTCTCTAATTTTTGCCTGGACCGCCCTTTCGGGTTTTCAGCCCACCGAGACGCTCATTTTTGCCTAAGTCGCCCTTTGCGGGTTTTCGACTTACCGAGCTGTTCTTTTGTTCTTTTTTAGACAAAGTATTTCTTGACTGCATCAGCATTCACGGGATGTGGAAGTTCATCACCATCCATGGTTGTAAGAGTCATGGCGCCGCCAGAAAATGTTCTTTTGACAACATACGGGCCTTCGTAATTAGGAGACCATTTGCCCCTAGAATCTGGTTGAAAAGACAAGATCTTTTTAAGCACGAGGTCGCCTTCTTGAAATTCACGAGGTCGAACCTTTTTGTTGAAGGCTTGTTTCATCCTTGCTTGGTATAACTGTCCATGGCATAGAGCAGTCATACGTTTTTCTTCGATTAAATTCAACTGATCGTATCTGCTTTGACACCATTCAGCCTCTAATAACTTGGTCTCCATGAGGACTCTCATTGATGGGATTTCAACTTCTACGGGGAGCACAGCTTCCATGCCGTATACTAGAGAAAAGGGAGTTGCCCCTGTTGAAGTACGCACTGAAGTACGGTACCCATGTAAAGCAAATGGCAACATTTCATGCCAGTCTTTGTAAGTGACGACCATTTTCTGAACGATCTTCTTAATGTTCTTGTTGGCGGCTTCAACGGCGCCGTTCATTTTTGGTCTGTAAGGAGAAGATTTATGATGCTCAATCTTGAATTCCTCACACAATTCTTTCATCATTTTATTGTTCAAGTTTGAACCATTGTCAGTAATGATCTTGCTGGGAATACCATATCGGCAAATGATGTTATTCTTCATAAACCTCACAACCACTTGTCTTGTAACATTGGCGTAAGATGCTGCTTCGACCCATTTGGTGAAGTAATCAATTGCTACCAAGATGAAACGATGACCGTTTGAAGCTTTTGGTTCGATCATTCCAATCATGTCGATACCCCACATGGAGAAAGGCCACGGAGATGAGAGAACGTTGAGTAGAGTCGGTGGCACATGGATCTTATCTGCGTAGATCTGGCACTTGTGACATCTCTTCACGTGTTTATAACAATCAGATTCCATTGTCAACCAATAGTAACCTGCTCTTAAGATTTTCTTGGACATTGCATGCCCATTTGAATGAGTTCCAAAGGACCCTTCATGCACTTCATGCATTAACATGTCTGCTTTGTGTCTGTCCACGCATCTGAGCAAAACCATGTCGAAATTTCTTTTGTATAGCACATCTCCATTCAGGAAGAAACTGCCAGAAAGTGTCCATTAGAGTTTTCTTATCTTTGTTTGATGCCCCAAGCGGGTACTCTTGAGTTTGAAGGAAGCGCTTGATGTCGTGGAACCACGGTTTATCATCGATGACTGCTTTAATTGCGAACACATAGGCGGGCCTTTCAAGGCGTGTAATTCTGACTTTAGGCACATCATTCCAATGATTGACTTTGAACATGGAAGATAGAGTAGCCAAGGCGTCTGCCATTCGATTCTGATCTCGAGGTATATGATGCAATTCAACCTTGTTGAAGAAAGTCAACAGACGTCTTGCATAATCTCTGTAAGGAATCAAGCCAGGGTGGTAAGTTTCCCATTTTTCTTTGATTTGGTTGATCACGAGGGCTGAATCTCCATATATGTCGAGGATCTTGATCCTTAAGTCAATGGCTTCTTCGAGACCCATGATACAAGCTTCATATTCTGCGATGTTGTTGGTGCAATCAAACAGTAGTCTGGCAGAGAACGGGATATGAGTACCCTTGGGAGTGATGATGATTGCCCCAATTCCATTGCCAAATGCGTTTACTGCTCCATCAAAAATTAGGCCCCATCTTGATCCGGGATCAGGACCTTCTTCAGGTAACGGTTCGTCATAATCTTTCATCTTCAAGTACAAGACATCTTCATCAGGAAAGTCAAACTTGAGAGATTGATATTCATTAATTGGTTGATGCGCCAAATGATCGGCGAGAATGCTTCCTTTGACTGCTTTTTGAGCACGGTATTCAATGTCATATTCGGATAACAGCATTTGCCATCGGGCAATCCTTCCTGTTAAGGCGGGCTTTTCAAAGACATACTTGATTGGATCCATTTTGGAGATTAACCAAGTAGTATTGTTGATCATGTATTGGCGGAGACGTTTTGAAGCCCAAGCCAAAGCACAACATGTTTTTTCGAGCATGGAGTAACGAGACTCACAGTCTGTGAATTTCTTACTCAGGTAATAGATGGCATGCTCCTTCTTACCGGTTTCATCTTGTTGTCCAAGCATACAACCCATGGATTCTTCCAACACGGTAAGGTACATGATTAGTGGTCTTCCTTCAACTGGAGGAATCAATATTGGTGGTTCTAACAGGTACTCTTTGATACTGTCGAACGCTTTCTGGCAATCTTCAGTCCATACAACCCCTTGGTCTTTGCGGAGAAGCTTGAAAATTGGCCCACAAGTAGCAGTCATTTGAGAGATAAATCTGGAGATATAGTTCAATCGTCCGAGAAATCCTCTTACTTGCTTTTCAGTCTTTGGTGCAGGCATCTCTTGAATAGCTCTGACTTTGTCGGGATCTACTTCAATACCTCTTTGGCTGACAATGAAACCCAAGAGTTTTCCAGATCTAACTCCAAAAGTACATTTGTTAGGATTCAAGCGAAGCTGATATTTCCTTAGCCGTTGAAACAACTTCAAAAGGTATTCAATATGTTCTTCTTCTGTGCTGGACTTGGCTATCATGTCGTCCACATAAACTTCAATTTCTTTATGCATCATGTCATGAAAGAGAGTAGTCATTGCCCTTTGGTAAGTTGCGCCTGCATTCTTCAATCCAAACGGCATCACTTTGTAGCAAAAGGTACCCCATGGGGTGATGAAAGATGTCTTCTCCATGTCTTCAGGAGCCATCTTAATCTGATTATAACCGGAGAACCCGTCCATGAAGGAAAAGACGTTGAACTTAGCGGTGTTATCAACCAGCATGTCGATATGTGGTAATGGAAAGTCATCTTTTGGACTGGCCTTATTCAAGTCACGGTAGTCAACACACATTCTAACTTTACCACCTTTCTTCGGAACTGGCACTATGTTGGCCAACCATTGAGGATATTCTGAGGTGACAAGAAAACCTGCATCGAGCTGTTTCTGAACTTCTACTTTGATCTTGTTAGCCATATCAGGGTGAGTCCTTCGCAATTTCTGCTTAACTGGCGGACATTCTGGTTTCAATGGCAAGTAATGCTGAACAATATTGGTATCCAACCCAGGCATGTCTTGGTAGGACCAGGCAAACACGTCAACATATTCTTTGAGAAGGTCTGTCAACTTACTCTTGACATCAGCATCAAGCAGCGATCCAATGGTCACTTCTTTTTTGTCTTCTTCAGAACCCAAGTTGATCTTTTCTAGAGGCTCTTTGTGAGGCAGAATGGCTCTTTCCTCGTGCTTAAGTAATCGAGAGATCTCGTCCGGGATCTCCTCTTCTTCCTCTTCTTTGGCTTCGAACACAGGAAACTCAAAGTTGGGAGAGGGCATAGGGTTATTGCATTCAATGGGTTTATCAATAGTAAATCTGCACATGTGATTTATATTTATTTCAGAAAATTTATGAATGCAGGAGTGTATGCAGATTTTTTTTGAAAAAGTTTTTTTTTTTTTTATTTTGGTTTTTTAGGATTACCATTTCCAGAAAAAAGCAAAAATAAAACATATAATGTAGGGAATTCAAAATGACGCTTTATTTATGATTCATTTTTGAAACAAAGCCCTAAACACAAACTCATTTGTCTTGGGCAGGACAAAGAGGGAAACTTTTAAAACAAAGCCCTATACACAAAGTTATTTGGGCGGAACATTTAAAAGCAAAGCCTATAAAACATCTCTCTGCTTTGGGCAAGGCAGGAGGTCAAAATAACAGCGAGGTGATTACTTTGAGCGGCGAACAACATTCGGAACGTCGACAGCTTTCCAGTAGCAACGAACTCCTCTGTGTATTATGTATTCAGGAAAATTCTCCCCAGAATTATCTTCAGTATTGACATTGACCGCTGGTCGAGCAGGATTCGAAGGTCCCGGTTTGTCAACCTTGTTCTTTGTAGAGTTGAAACGGTCTTCTTCTACTTCTTGAAGAGCATAAGATGAGTCACAATCTTCAGAATTTTCAGGATGTATTTCCCAGTCTTCAGGATGAAGAGACTCATTGTCAGCGACACTTTCTGAGTCAACTGCGGGACCATCTTCCCCTTCATCTTCAACAATGGCATTTATGTGATAATAACCATCTTCAGGATTATAAACCTTGGAAGATGCATTGAAGCTGAAATCTTCAGTAGTTTCAGGCTGCTGAGAAAATTGACAGGGCTGATAAGCCTCTTCTGGTTGACTATTATATTCACAGGAATCTCCCCATCCAGTTGGTTGGATATCCTCAATCGCAATCTTTGAACTTTCAGGTGCAGTGTATTTCACCATATAATCAAATTTTCCACTTGGTTGTCCCAAGGTGTCCCAGATCTCTGCAGGAACAGGCTCAGTTTCTATGCCTTTGGATTTCTGTGACGGAGAATATGGTTCTTCCTGAGATATGTATCCCGAGTCATTGAGATAACATTTCCATTCTTCTTCAGGATCGGGTAGACCTTCTTCGATACATTCTTCGATAAGGACATTAACCTCTTGAGGAATCGGGTTAAGGAAACCTCCACTAATGAATGTTTCCTTGATCGGACGAAGGGTTTCATCCTTCTTGGTGCAGTTTGAGAATGTTGGTGAACATCCGAGACCTGCTCTAGTTTCATTCTTGGTAGGGATCACAACTTGCCCCCAGCCAGTAGTAGTTCCGTCTTTCACTACTTTTACCGCCTCTTTGTAAGAAGAGATTGATGCTTTCTTCTTGGAAGATTCGTCTTCTAAAGAGAGACCTTGGAACTGAGTTCCTTCCACATCATCAGCACTGATGAAAGAAAAATTGGATAAATGACTCACCATTAAGGCTTGTTCTCCACTTATTGTTACCAATTTTCCATTTGTAACAAATTTTAACTTTTGATGAAGCGTAGAAGTTACTGCCCCTGCTTCATGGATCCATGGTCGTCCTAACAGACAGCTATAAGCAGCTTGAATGTCCATGACTTGGAAAGTGATTTGGAATGTATGTGGACCAATTGTCATGGGAAGGTTGACTTCACCGATAACAGATTTTCGCGATCCATCAAATGCTTTGACAACTACACCACTGAACTTCATAGGCATTCCTTGGTAAGACAAGCGAGCAAGAGTCGTCTTTGGCATCACATTCAAGGAAGATCCGGTGTCTACCAACACATTGGACAAAGAGTCTGACTGACAACTCATAGAAATGTGCAAAGCAAGATTGTGATTTTTACCCTCCTCGGGGAGTTCTTCATCACAGAAGCTTAAATTGTTACAAGCTGTTATGTTAGCTATTATCCCATCAAAGTGATCAACAGTCACATCATGATCTACAAAAGCTTGATCCAAGACCTTCATCAGGGCTTCCCTGTGGGCTTCTGAGTTTAAAAGCAATGAAAGTATCGAGATCTTCGAAGGAGTCTGCATAAGCTGATCCACAATCTTGTATTCACTTCTTTTGATAAGCTTCAAAATTTCATCAAAGTCAGGATTCACATTGGTTCCACTGGATTGACCAACATCAGTGTTTGGATTACTGACAGGAGTTTCCACAAGATTCTCTACTGGTGTATTGACAGGATTTTGTCCGGCTGCAGGAGCAACAGGCTGTTTCGGAGGTAGTGGAGTATACATACGTCCACTTCTTGTTACGCGACTCACATCAGCGATGTTTACAACGGATGAAAGAGTAGGTAAAGGAACTTCTTGTCCATCCTTTATCATTGTGGCATTGTAATTGTATGGAACTGCCTTGTCAGAGTCATAAGGAACAGGTCCAGGTAGACAAATGATTAAAGGAGCAATAGGAACCTTCGGCTTGTTGTAAGTAACTTCCATGCGCTCAGGCATGTTGAAATGAGGAACGATGACGTTAACAATAGGCATTTCCGAGTTGATATCTGAGACTAAAAGCTCATGCGGATAACATCCTATCATGTTAACTTCATTTTCATCCCTATTTCTGTAGATCTGAATAGTACCATTATCCAACAGAACTTGGAGATCTCTTCTCACAATCGAACATCCGTGAGGATCCACACAACATATTCTACAGGTACCATAGTGATGCTGGCGAAAATTCGGCCCTCGACAGAGAGTGGCGTGCATTTGTACCAAATCGGCTCTTGAGTAATTGATATTATAGACTCGGTATGGACCAGGACATCCGTACACCATGTTTACAACATGCCCTCCATGATTGGGCAGCGGATTTGCTTGCACATTAGGATTCAAATTTCTGAAAGAGAGGAGATTAGATCTAACCAACCTCTGAACTTCATATTTCAAAGCTATGCAATGCTCAAGATCATGGCCAGGTGCTCCTTGATGATAAGGGCATGAGACCTCAACTTTGTACCACCATGGGAGTTTCTCAGGTACGGGTGGTGGTGCTTTAGTTTGAACAAGACCTCTTTCAATCAAAGCAGGGTACAATTCTGTGTAGGTCATTGGAATCGGATCGAACTGTGGAGCTCTTTGTACACGATTCTGATTATTGTTAAACTGCTGAACCTGTGGTCGAGGCTGTTGTTGTTGAAACTGCGGGGTAAATCCCGGATTCGGTGCTGTATTAACAACTGGTGCAATAGCAGCAACTTGTCGTTGACGATTGACATTTCCTCTTGGCCTCCCTTGGGATACCATGTCAACACTTTGTTCCTTCTTCTTTGGGAAACCACTTCCAAACTTTTTGGTTCCGCTTGAAGATCCACCTTCTTTAGTTAGACGTCCGGTTCGGACTCCTTCTTCTAGACGCATCCCCATGTTTACCATTTCGGTGAAATCACTTGGAGCACTAGCAATCATGCGTTCATAATAAAACGGACTGAGAGTATTCAAGAAGATCTTTGTCATCTCTTTCTCTTTTAACGGTGGATTAATCTGAGCAGCAGTTTCTCTCCATCGTTGGGCATACTCTTTGAAAGCTTCATGGTCTTTCTGAGCCATGGATCGAAGCTGGTCTCTGTCTGGAGCCATATCCGAGTTATACTTGTACTGTCGGACAAAGGCCTCACCTAGGTCATTGAATGTTCGAATATTAGTGCTATCCAAGCCTGTATACCACTTCAGTGCGGCACCAGTCAAACTGTCTTGAAAGTAATGGATAAGCAACTGATGATTATCTGCATAAGTAGACATCTTTCTGGCATACATCACAAGATGGCTTTGTGGACAAGAACTACCTTTGTACTTCTCAAAGTCAGGGACCTTGAATTTAGCAGGTATTTGTACACTGGGAACCAAACATAGCTCCTGGGCATTCTTTCCAAACAAATCTTTTCCACGGATAGCTTTAACTTCCAACTGCATCTTGTTAAACTGCTCTTGGAGATCCTCCACATGGTTACGCTGATTTATGCTATCATCCTGATCATGATAAATCTCATTGCCACCATAAGGAACAGTGTGAACTGTAGGGGTCGGAACTGTCATAGTGGGTTGAGAAAGTGCCATAGTAATTTGGGAAAAAGTTACCCCTGAATGTGGAATAAACGCCGAACCCTGTGCAGCAGGCGCTTCAGTTGTAGCTGTTTGAACCCCAGAGAAATTATGACGGAAACCTGTACCAAAGCTGAAAGGCGGGCCCCAACCTTCTGGCATGGAGAAAGATGGAATGCCGAATGCAACTGTAGAAACTGGAGTAGCGACTTCAGATGTTACCGTCGCTTGACTGTTGGGTGGCGGCGGCTGATTCTGTGCGGCCATTAAGGAGTCAACCAGAGTAGTGAGACTTTCCAACTTTTCCTGAAGGGTGGTCACTGTACCACGGAGCTCAATATTCTCTTGTTCAGAGTGTTCCATTACTCTTCTTCTGCTTGAACGAGTATTGTATCTGTGATCTGATTGCGAACGCGGTCGAGAAACTTTGAGACGCGACAGCTTGACGATCCATTGGAGAAAGATCCAAAAGATGAGACTCTATACAACAGACTCGATATGCAGAATGATGTATGCAAAAAGAAATTTATGATTTTTCCAAACATTTTTAAAGATTATTTCCTTGCAAACATTTGAACATAAACAAATCTTTTATTCATTCATTTTTTTTTTATTGCAATAATGGGAAATGTTACAACATTGGAGCGTAGCTCCTTACAAAAGCAAATGATAAATAAAAAGCTAAACAATCCTAAGCATCTTCATCAGACGAAGAACCAAATGCATTGTGTAGCTTGAGCTTCATGATTTCTTTCCCATAGTGAGCTTTCAATTCGGCCTTTTCAGTCCTCAACTTGTCAACAATATTCTTCCAATCATCAGGAGTCGGAGCGTTGCTTGTTGAGCCTTCCAGATTTTTCTTGCTTTCTTTGATGTACCTCTTGATTGCGGCGTCTTTCTGACGAATCTTCTCATCTTTGCTCATGAGCCATCCATCTTGGTAATAGAGAGTTTCTTCGTGATCTTTCACTCTTTTCTTCAACTTTCTATTTTCCACATCAGTTCTACGAAACTTTTCTTCCCAAGCATCCTTCTCTATCCTCATCTTGGCTAAAGTGTCTTGGTATTCTTCCATAGTGGGAATGTTGGGTCGTTGAGACACCGCAGGAAACATGGGTTTTTCATAAGCATAAGGCATTTAAAACTCCTTTGCTCTTTTCTTTACCCAGCAGGTGTAGGCGTCCATGGCAATGCAATTTCTTTCCTCACCTTTTTCTTTCCATCGGACGTCGTACCAAGCTCTCACCATTCTTGCTTTCAACCTTTTAGGATTATCCCCTTCTCGGTAGAAGTATCCTTCCACTGAGGGACCAATGGGTTTAATTGAATTTGCATACCCGAGTTGTCGTCGGGCTAGGACCGGATTGTAGTTAATTCCTCCTTGTGTACCAATGAGGGCTACGTTGGCGAACTCTCCACAACTATCAATGGTTTCTGTACCACAGCGAGCCAAGGTATACCAATGAATATCATTATTAGTAAGAGACATAAGTCTTCGAGGCCAACGCAAACCTTCTCGGTTTTTTGTGAAAATAGGATACTCAGGTAAGTGTGAAACAATCCATTTGAACAACAAAGGTGCACAACATACAATGATTCCACCGCCTTGGCGATTCCTATGATGGACAGAGAAATACATGTCACCAAGCAAAGTCGGAACAGGATTTCCAATCAGAAAGATCTTTATGGCATTTGATATCAACAAAGTTGTCGACATTGGGAAACAGAACCAACCCATAGATGAGCAAGGCTAGTATGGCTTCAAAAGCTATCATGCTACCAGTTTCGATGAAATCAAAGGCTTTCTTTATTAGGAAGTGTGAGGTTAAACCCGGGAGGTTTCCTTTGGTAGTCCAATTACTCTCTACTTCAGACTTTTTCATGTGGATACTTGCTGCAATGACGTGTGACTTAGGAATGGCTTCCAAACCATTGAAGGGTATTTTGTCAGACACGGGAATACCTAAAAGATTGGCATATTCTTCCAAAGTCGGTACCAACTGGTAGTCTGGAAAGGTAAAACAACGGTAGACGGGATCATAGAACTGAACCAGAGTTTTGAGAAGTCCTTCATCAACATGAGTATTCAGGATAGGCAAAAGCTTTCCATAACTTTTCCTAAAATTAGAAGGATCTTGTACAGAAGATGCTAACTCTATCAGTCTTTCTACATCAGGCGCTTTAAAACCGTACTTTTTGGTATACCTTTTTTCCATAACTTAATCCTATAATGTTTGCAAAGAAAATTCTCTAAATTTTTTTGGAAAAATCATGTTTTTTTTTATGGAAAAAGATGGGTTTTTTAATGAATGTATGAATGCATGGATGCACGGATGCCACATATTCAAACATGGTAAAGCAAACATGGTAGCGCAAACATGGTAACATGGTACTACAAACATGGTAACACAAACATGGTAACACAAACATGGTAACGCATAGGTTCAAAGGTCCAGAGTCACGAGCATGAGGTCAGAGAACAAAAAATGGGATAGTTCTAGTTAATCACCTGCACAACATGTTCTACTGATACGTCAGAGTCTACATTTTTCTTTCGGATATTACCGGCTTTCCACAATTAAACTCATGAGCCAGCAATATTCTCAAGAAAAACTCGTCTGAGTGTGGTTCTCCGCATGACAACTAATCCAAGTCTTCACCTGAATAGTTTCTGCACCACAACCTAATAAGGCCAGGATGGGTTGGGGTTCTACGGCCAACTCAGCTTCTACAGTTGAATGAAAGTAATAATGTCTTCGCTACGAAACATGCTAAACATATATTACCAACAAGGAACCTCCACTGAGCGGAAGGATTCTCACGTGCGCCTGCACATGACTATACCCTCCACCTAATTTCTTATGTGTACTTAATCCGGGTTAGGATTTGTCCATAATGTATCACTTGTAACAGAACCACACAAGTAACAGAACCAGAACCACACATATAACAAAAAAATGAAATGAAATATAAGGCAAATAGAAATAACCCTTCCTTTGGAAACAATAAAAAGATGGTCCCCAGTGGAGTCGCCATTTTTCTGTCGCGGGGAAAAATCGTTGTCTTTTTCGGGATGAGACACCTGATGCCTTCTTTGGGCTCGAGTGCTCAAAAAATGATTTTTCTTTTGTACCGACCAAAATTTTTATTATTTCCAAAGGAGGAAAAGGAAAAAAGCTGCAATAACCTTAAAAGTGGGGGGAGAGATCTTTGGGTAAGAGGGTTGGTTATACGAAGGGAAGGTATTAGCACCCAACGTATCTATAGTACTCTATAGGTTTCTTTGCTTTGTTCTTCATTCCATGTTGTTGAGAGGTTTTTGTGAAATAGGTGGGACCTAAGGTGTTTGTTTGATTATGCTCGCAAAGATCATCGCGATCCTCTGCATACATATCCCTTAGAGGGAATCAGAGCATCTGTAGCTCGGGGTCTACGGGTGCTAAGGTTTGAATGGTTTTTTTTTTGTGTTTTGTTTTGCTCGCCAAGGATCGACCTTGTGCCTACGTATTCTCAAAGGGATGTTGAGAAAGTCAGAGCAATCGTAGTTCCCACTTATGCTAGTGGAAGCAAAGGAAAAGAGACAAATGTCATCTCAATGTTCGATGTATCTAATCTATATCATCACATACATCTGTTTGATTTTGTTTGTTTAACCAGCCTTGTGGCAAAAACTTTCAATGAAGTCAGCCTTGTGACAAAAAGTTTTGATTAATCAGCCAGCCTCGTGGCAAAAGTTTCAATGAAGTCAGCCTTGTGACAAAAACTTTGATTAATCAGCCAGTATGGTGGCAAAACGGTTTGATTGATTAGCCAGCCTTGTGGCAAGAAAAAGTTTGATTGATTAGCCAGACTTGTGGCAAAAAAAGTTTGATTGATTGATTGTTTGTGATGATATAGAAGAGATACTCCTATCATAGAGATGATAAATGTCTAATCTCCTAGGGTATTTTGATTTGGATATTGGGGATGCTTATAAGAAGCCCGTGGGTCCTTGTACGAAGCCCAAGAGGAGGCTATCCGAGGGTCCTTGCATTGTAAGCCCAAGAGGAGGCTATGGGAGGGACAATCCAGGGTCCTTGCATTGTAAGCCCAAAAGGAGGCTATGAGAGGGTCACTCGTTTGTACAAAGCCCAAGTGGAGGCATGGTATAGTTGGTTTGAGCTCTTAGAGCGATTTCACCGGGAAACCATACTCTATGTCCTAACCTAAACTAGGGAGATTCTTTGCACGAAGCCCAATAGGAGGCTATGGGGAACCTAGTGTTGTACTAAGTTGAACAAGCATATATAACACAATCACAAGTATGAACAAGTACGAACAAACATGAACAAGTACATGAACAAATATGAACAGTTATACATATATATGACAAAGTGTGTGTATATAATGGAGTTTATGAAGGAAATATACCTGTAAGCATGATCCATTTGTATACACGGGGGCTCGGGACTCATACTCGGGGAGAGGTCCGTTGAGTTTATTCAAAGCTATGTAAACAGGTATTTACAAAAGGGCTTGGGACTTATACCTACATGGAGGCCCATGGTATTTTTGGGAAGATTTAAAGAAAACCTTTATTTTTGATTTGTTATTAAAAGTTAAAACAAATTGATCGAGGTATGTACAAAAAAGTCACTACTAGAAATTTTGCTTTTATTGACCAAAATAGTGACTGAAAATATGAAAAATCGGTCTCTAAATTCATCAGCGACCAAATCAGTGACCATTATTTTACAGTAGCGAAAACCCTGGTCGCTGGTCCGTTACGACCATTTCAGAGACCGGTTTTTAGTGACTGATTCAGAGACCGATTTCGGAGACTGATTTTGTGACTGATTTGAAATTAATTTTTTTGCACATTGTGACCGATTTAGCCACCAATTATATAGTATCGTATGGTAAAATCGGTCTCTATTTCCGTCTCTAAAATCTGAATTTTTCTAATTATTATTATTAATAATTTACTATCCCTGTAAATAATTTTTGAAATCTAATTTAATATCTCTAAAATGATTTCATATACACCAAATAATTTAACAAGCACACAATAATATGGACATAATATATAATATATTTAAGTATTACCAAATACTTATAAAAAAATACAAAATCAATCCAAAACATAACCATGCTAAGTTACTGATAAATTGGTCTTTGACATCATCAGACACATACCAAAGGGGGAATAAATCCCTTTCAATTCTTGCATACAAAAAGTCAATATCCTAACTCAAAAAACAACTACAAACATACAAAAGTAAACCATATTATTTCACTTGTCATTTGTCTCCTATTTCTTCACCATCAATCATCATTAGACACACCAACATTATCATCAGACATATCAACATTATCATCAACCACATCATCATTATCTTCAGCCACTTCATCTTCATGAACTTGTTCTCTAATATATGGCTTGGGCTGAAAGTTTAAGCTTTCCATCAATTGTTTTAGCGCATCACGAAGTTCATCTCTTTCCTTCCTCATTTCTTCCCTTTCAATTTTCATTTCTTCCCTTTCAATTTTCAGTTCTTCAAATTCATGTCTTTGCACCCATTCAGTTGACGAGGAACTTGAACCACGGTAATTTCTCCTGCTTGCAAATAAAGAAGATTCACTCCCAAGACCATAAACATGTCCTTTCCTTATTCCTGCAACCTCGGTCCACACATCAATTTCCTTTGGTGGCGGAGTTCCTTGCGAAGATTCTTGTTGGGTTAATTCTTCCCATCTACGTTTATAATTTTCCTATTTACACAAATATAAGACTAATTAATATTTTAAAATAAAGTAAAATAAAATGAAATCAACATGAAAAATAAAAAATAAAAAACTATTTAAAGTTGAGAACTCATTACATAAACATGTTCCGATCTTCGATCAACCCAAGTCTTATTCTTGCGATGTTGGTGTGTGTGAACAAACAAATATGAAGGAGTGGGGGGAATGCCATTCATTTCCGTCTATAACAAAACAAAGAATATGAATTAGATCTAGAACTAGAATCCAAAGAATAACCAAACTTTGCATATATATTTAATAACAACTTTGCACATCAATAACAAAAGACAAGTATATACTGCAGTAGCAACAAAATGCATCAACCACTAATTAACACATGGAACTACGTAATTACACATCAGCTCCTAACATATTTGTACCACTAATAGAAAAACAATCAATTATACATCAGTTCCTAACAGATTTGTACCACTAATGATCTTGAAAACATTGTTGTTAGTGCTGAATTTTTATCATGGAAATAATGCAAATTAGATATGCAATATATAAGGCACACCCACAACACATAAGGCACACCCACAATACCTAAAATAAGCCTTACAATATTCTAGTATATATTTGTTTCAATAAGAATTTGAGATTTTCACTTGCCTTTCTACAAACAAAACATATGCAGTGAAAACACGACACACAAAATCAGTCAAAAGCACAAACATATGCCGCAGAAATACAGAGTTAATAGCACACAAAACCATTTATATACACATCAGGTTTATATAAATAAAATAAACTTTACCAAATTAGCTCTATGTTGGGATGTGGAGATAGAGCCACAAGTGTGTAGGGGCATTCCAAAACCTTCACAGTCAGATGCTCGGTTTGTTTTCGCTTGTATACTCTTCTTTTTATATCCTGAAGTTCCCCAATGCTCACATAATGTATTCCACAAATTCTGATTAATCCATGTTGGTCTTTTCCTTGTGACACGAACCTTGTTTAGGTTATTTTTCATTATTGCTGCACCTCGTTTTTCAAAGTTCTTTCTAGCCCATGCATCATCCGGTGGAACAAAATTATACTTTTTCTGCATAGCAAGCATAAACAACTAAAATTACTAAAACGATAAACATAACAATAGCAATTTAGAATTGTATTGAAAAAGAAGTATGAAAATTAATTATCTAAGAAAAGGATGGTTCCAACAAACTTTATAACCAAACTTATGAAACAAATTTATGATAGGTTAAAAAAAATACAACTTTATGAATTAAATATGTTTTTGTCCCTTTATTTCTATGTTCTGTTCATCATCCTTTCTTATATTTAATTGAACAATTATCATTGATAAAACAAGGAAAGAAGAACACTATCAAATTTAATGTTGCGGCTTTTGGCTACTAGAAAGAAGAACACAAGGAAAGAAGTCCTAAAATATGTGGCTGGAATTTATAATATATATGGCTATCTTGCTTTCTTTCTCATATGCGAATCCTTGTTAGTTAAGTTAAACTATTAAGAAACATACCTTTTCTACTTAATGCTCTGTTAGTTAAGTTATATATCATTGCTAATAAGTATATTTAATAACTGAGATTTTTTTTTAGTTAAGTTATGATCTGTTACAAATTTTAAATTAATTCATTTAAACTACATAGAGCATTAAGAAAAATATATATGGCTATCTAAAATGTTAATTCAATTACACCTACTAAAATTTCACATATTAAAAAAATACCTTAAACTCTCCAAACCACAAGTCCCTTGTATCAATGTGTATCTTTTTCCATGAGTTCCATGGCATACTATAATTACTCCTAATGATATCTCCGATCCCACTAGCGGCCGCACACGAAGGCAAAAATCTACAAACAATACATATGAATAGTTAAGAAATGTATATATTATATGAAAAGTACTGAATATAGATATATTCATATATATAAATATATACCCTTGCAAGTCAAGGTACAAAGTTTGCTTTCCGCCACTACTTTGTGTCTCAGATGGAACAACAGTTTCGCTTGATCTTGGGGTTTGTGCTCCATCAGAATCATAAGGTTGTGAAATAGATGGTGATGCTACCCCTCGCATTGAAGATGGAGGTGTGATATTAGATGTCCTAGTAGCAGATGCAGCATGAGGAATTGAGACATTAGATATCCGAGTAGCAGATGCAACATGAGAATGTGGGACATTAGATGTCCTAGTAGCAGATGCAACATGAGGAAGTGGGACATTAGATGTCCTAGTAGCAGATGTAGCATGAGAAACTGGGACATTAGATGTCATAACAGCAGATGTAACACGAGAGAGTGGGACATTGGATGTCCTAGTAGTATACACATCATGAGAAAGTGGGACATTAGATGTCCTAACAGCAGATGAAACATGAGAAGGAGGGACATTAGATGTCCTAGTAGCAGATTCCCTTATAGGAGGTGCAACATAAGGATGTGGGACATTAGATGTCATAGTAGCAGATGTCGGTATATGAGGAAGGCCATTAGATTTCCTAGTAAGAGATGTCCTACAAACAGGTCTAACATGAGATGTGCTTGAAGAGGGTGCAACATGAGATATACTATGAGGAGATGCAAAATGCAATGTCTTAGAAGGATGTGTAACATGAGGAAGGGCACCAAGAGATGTCATATGTGGAGGTGCATCATCGGATGTCGTACGAGGAGGTCCATCATGGGATGTCATGTGAGGAGGTGCATCATGAGATGTCATATGTGGAGGTGCATCATGGGATGCCATGTGTGGAGTTGAAATTTTGATATGTTTTGATTTACGAGTCTTTGAAGCTTTTTCCTTAATTTTATCTTCACCTGCCATCTGCAATCAGTAAAAAAAAAATTAGAATTGTTTATAGCATAAAATAACTAAATGCATCACATTCCACAAAATGAAAAATATTACAATTTAATAATCATTATGTCCATGTATCATCTCATCATCATCACCATCATCATCAATATCAATGTTAGTGCCATCATCTTGATACTCGGAGTATTCTAAATCATTTTCTAAATCAAATTCGTCCTCGTTCTCCTCGTCTTTCTCATCATGTTCTTTTTCTAGTTCCTCAATACTCATTTCTATTTCCTCATATTCCCCTTCATCTCTTAAATGGTCAAGTAACTCATCATTTGCTACAAAATCTACACTTGTTGTAGTTGTTGTTGAATCTTGATATGCAACCTCTAATGTGTATCGATCATCGACTCTGCCTCTAGGTTTTGTTTTAATGGCAACCCACCAATCAATCTTTTCTTTTAATTTTCCTGGGTATGGTACATAATAAACTTGAATAGCATTTGTTGCAAATATGAAAGGATCATAATTTGAATATCTTCTACGGTGATGAACCTCCACAATGCCATATTGGTGCTGAACTTTCATGCCACGATTGGCAACAACATCAAACCATTCACAATTAAATAAAACTAATTGTTTGGTTGGTTCTCCCAGGTATTCAACTTGCATAATCTCTTTAATATTCCCATAATAATAATTTTCTTCAACTCCTTCATCGTCACCTTTGACACAAACTCCACAATTAATGGTTTTTTTCCAGCACTCCATTCTTCGGTGTGAAACTTAAAACCATTGACATAATAAATAGGCCAAGTATAAACCTTCCTCTTAGGACCATATGCTAACTGGTGCAAATACAAATCTTGCACCATGTTATTTTTGTCATGTACCTACCAAAAGGCAACATAAACTCATTATATTCCACAACTATAAGATAAGTTAAGTATTATAGTTGAAATCGCTTTAGAAATTGCATGAAACTTACATATGCTTGAAACCAACTTGGAAATTCAGATGCAATCCTACCGTCCACGACAGCTTGAGATATATTTGGATGACTTTCTTCCAAATATTTCACAAAGCATCTAACACATGATATTATTATTATTATTATTAAAATCATTCTATATGATTAATATAAAATGATAAATCAAGTAAAGTTTAATTTACTTACTCAATAAATGGTTGGACTTCTTCACAATTTAGTAGGATATGCAAATGTGCAGCAGCTAATTCTTTTTCATCCAAATACCGACTCTTACGAGTTCCAGCTAAGCGACCAGGATGATTAAAAATTGATAAAGTATGTTGAACATCATCATCTTGAACCCCATCATCATTTCGACATACTTTATTTCTCAAAGATTGCACATGAGACTCAAAATAATATGAACAAAAATGAGAAGTCTCTTGACATAGATATGCCTCGCAAATCGACCCTTCTACATGCGATCTATTTTTAACCATTTGTTTCAACCTATTCAAGTACCTAAACAATAATATATATAAAGTTAACTACTAATTACGAAAACTTAAAAATGTAGATTTATAGGTTGGACAATTTGAATGATTACCTCTCAAATGGATACATCCAACGATATTGCACAGGACCCCCAACTCTTGCTTCATAAGGAAGATGAATCGGAACATGCTCCATCGAATTAAAGAATCCAGGTGGAAATATTTTTTCCAATTTGCAAGTTGTAATCACTATATTTTGTTCCATCAGTAACAAGTCGTCCACACGCAAAGTTGTTGAGCATAAATCCTTGAAACACTTACTCAACTCAGCTATAGGACTCCACACTTGATGGGGAAGTGCACTAAAAGCAATTGGTAACAATCTCTCCATAAATACATGGCAATCATGACTTTTCATTCCAATAAGCTTCCCATCACCTTTGCTTACACATCTATGCAAATTTGAAGCATGACCATCAGGCATTTTTAACTCAGAAACCCATTTATACACAACCTTTTGTTGGTCACTAGACAAAACATATTTTGCTTTAGGCTTTAAAACTCTTCCATTTGATTGTGTTTGTAATTCTAACTCCTTTCTTCGACAATACTTCTTCACATCCATTCTTGCCTTAGCATTGTCTTTGGTCTTATCTTTTATGTCCATCACTGTATTAAAGACATTATCAAACACATTCTTCTCAATATGCATAACATCAAGATTATGCCTTATTAAGTTGGTTTTCCAATAAGGTAACTCCCAAAAAATACTTTGTTTTTTCCAATTATGGGACACACCAAACCCATCACATATACAAGGATCGACCTCAGTTACTTTAGGGAAATCAGATACTTTATCCCACACATCATCCCCAGTCAACCGTTTTGGAGGTCGAGACTTTTCTACTCGGTTCTTGTAAAATGCATTCTTATTTCTTCGAAATGCATGATCTGTAGGCAAAAATTGACGATGGGAATCAAACCAAGAACACTTGCCACCATGCTTCAAGAAAAAAGATTTTGATTTATCCATACAATATGGACATGCTAATTTTCCAGCTGTACTCCAACCAGACAACATTCCATATGCCGGAAAATCATTAATAGTCCACATTAATGCAGCTTTCATTATGAAATTCCTTTTCCTGGAAATATCATATGTAAGCACTCCTTCATCCCACAAAAGTTTGAGCTCATCTATCAATGGTTGCAAATAAACATCTATCTTGCTCTTTGGATTATGAGGACCGGGAATAATCAAAGTGAGAAACATGTAGGGAGTTGTCATGCACAGTTCTGGAGGAAGATTGTAAGGGGTAACAATTACAGGCCAACATGAATAAGAAGACGTTGTATGATTAAATGGTGTAAAACCATCAGTGCATAATCCCAATCTTACATTCCCCTCTTCAGCAGCAAAGGCAGGATAAGTTTGATCAAAATGTTTCCAAGCCTCTCCATCCGATGGATGACACATCACTCCTGGTTCTCGTTTATTTTCATAGTGCCACCTCATATGAGGAGCAGAGCTCATTGAAGCGTATAATCTCTTAAGTCTGGGAATTAAGGGTAAATAATGCATTCTCTTCATGGGCACCTCTTTGCAACTCTTCTTGCCAGTCTTTTTTTTCTTATAACGAGGTGCATTACAAAACTTGCATTCTCTTAGTTGTTTACATTCATCGGTGTAGTATAGCATACAACCATTAACACAACAATCTATTTTTTCTGCAGTGAGACCAAGTTTTGAAACGATTTTCTTAGTCCTATAATAATCATTAGGAACAAGATTGTTTGGAGGATGTGTCTCCTTCATAAGTGCCACCATTTGATTAAAAGACCGTTGAGACATGTTCCCCTCTGACTTAATCATCAATAATCTAACAGCAGTAGATAATTCAGTATGATCGTTGCATCCAGGCCACAATGGTTTATGTGCTGCATGTAGTAAATCATAAAACTTTTGATCATTAATATTTGGAGACTCTTCCATTTCTTCCTCACATTGCATTTGGTGTTCTGGTCCAACAGCGTCATAAACCATATTCTCAAATCTACTGTGGTTGTTGCTATGACCCTCTTGTGCAAACTTTTGTTTATTAATTCGTACAAGTAACTCCGGATCACTTTCTCCATGACATGTCCAATACCAATAATCAGGTTTGAACCCTTTTTGAAAAATATGAACTTTAACTTCTTCGAAGTGTTTCAAAGGGACGTTTTTGCAATTAGAACAAGGACATCTAATTTCACTATTAATTATGCCCTCTTGCCGAAGTGCAAATGATACAAATTCATCTAACCCATTTCGAGACTCGTCAGTGTACCCCTTCCGACCAGGATTTAACCTATTATACATCCAACTACGATGTAGTCGGATGTCCATGTTTATTCTGTAATATAATTAAAGTATATAGATCATGTATTGTATTTAAACAGAGCATATATATCATGTATAGTATTTGAGTTAGACACAAAAAAAGAACAAATAACTTATAATTTCATATTATAGTTCATATATGGTATTTAAGGCAAACAATATATATAAGACTAGATTCAAGAAAATATTAAAGGATCTCACCTTCTACAATTATTTTTCAAAAAATTACCTTGAGTTCTTGTATAAAAAGTAGAGCACTCTGATCCCAAATATCTACAATGTCAATATAAAAATAATGAGCATACCTGAATAAAAGGGAAAAAAAATTCTACTTCCAACAATGAGAATATGGTTATGTGAACAATTTGATACACTTGCTAAATTACTATTAAGTTTTTAGAGTTGTTGCTAAAGAGTATCAGATTTATTGAAATTAAAAATTTACTCGTGCAAATCAAACAGGGAAGTTCAATTAAAGAAACAACAAGAGTTAGACAACAAAAATAATTTAAATCTAACAATGAGAAGAATGATCATGAAAATAGAGACTTAGTTTCACTGTCAGAAAAATTACTAGGAGACTATAGTAAGAGGACAATTAATAGTAATATGTTGCAATGAACCTATAACTATAGCAAAGTTTGAGTTCAGTTAAGTGTTTTTCTAAGAGTTGAAATAAAAGTAATCTACAGGAAGGTTAAATGAGGATACCAATAGCACTTAAAGCACTTATTCACCATGTGCACAACTAACAAGGTAGAATTACATATTGCTATCAGTTCTTAAAATTTTAAATTTGCAACCCAAATTATAAAAAATAATTAAAACTATTGCTGCTAATGAACATATGCCAAGAATAAGCCTAAATAAATTATAACTAAGCAATTCCAAGCAACACATTTTCCATCAAGAGAATAGTAAATTTTTCTCTACAGAATAATTTTAAACTCTAGCTAATATTCTGGGTTTCACTACATGATTAACTCATTTTGATTACTTAGGAGTCCTCATATTTAAAGGCAAACCAATAATGATTCACTACAAGCCATTACTAAAATATTAATTGTCAAACTTACAGCTTGGAAGAACTTACTCTCAATGATGATTCACTACAAGCCAGATTAAAAAAACTCATGCTATCTTATAAATTCTAAACACCACCATAAGACAATATAACTTTCTATCACTTTACTTAAAGTGATTAATATCTACTGGGGTTTAATATTAGTGATTTAATTATGTCAAAATGCATTTCATTCTCATATGGAATTAACATCTTAAACTTATTCTAATCAATTTCTTTTGTCACAATGACAACAACTGACAATAAACATAAAACTTGTTTCTATTCTATTTATTATGTTATTTTCAAGTATCTCACTTTCTCACACATAAATAGGGCATCCAATACCCAAAGAAATTTCTATCAAAAGCTAAAATCCCACTCACAGAGAAACAAAAAAACAACAAATAAACAACCATAATAATAAATAGAAACAACCATTAAAGAAAAGAAGCATACAAGAGAAGCAGAAAGAAGTGAAAGACCTTGATATGTTGTTGAAGGTTTTGCGGTTGTTACCGGACGGCGAATGAAAGATTTGAACAGCGGAGAAACAAGAAGGAGTGGGCGACGGAGATACAAGGAGGATTGGGCGGCGGAGAAACAAGGTGCGGCGGAAAAAAAAATTTACCAGGCCATGAGTGCTAGGGTTGGTGGAGAATTTTGAAACAAAGAAGCTGTAAAAATAAAACTATCATTTTGTTTTAAAAATAAGGTGAACACTCCGGTACCCTTGAGTTTAGTTGGGTACCGGTACCCTCAACCAATCAAATAGTAGAATTCAATGCCACATCACTTTTATATTTTATTTTATTTGAAAATAAATTAAAAGTAAAATTCAATTTGTACTAAAGGTACTGGTACCCAACTTAAACTCATGGGTACCAAAGAATTTACCTAAAAATAAATTACCGAGCGCGGAAAAAGAAAGTGGAAACGTTTTGTCTACACTTGGAAAATGCTTAGATGTGTTCATATAGTTTTGATATTCAAAATAATATAAAATAAATGGTTAGATGGATTGGTAGGAGATCTTTATTGGCACTAAAATGTCACCGCTTCAACTCTTGGCTGGGCCATTTTATGTCTAGTATTTTTAGCCACTAAAATTTAAAATAAAAAACAATGCAGCAAAGGATCGAACTCAAGATCCTTCTTTCACATATGACCAACCACTAGACATAGTATTATATTGTTATTAGTTTAGCCTATATATACTTTAGCCACTGAAATTCAGTCGCCAAATTAATTAAAATTATGTAAAAAAAACAAAAATTAACTTTAGCTTTTTAAAATTGAATATTTGGTCACAAATTTGGTGACTAATTTCAATTAGTGACCGATTTTGCGACAGAATTTTTTTTACATATAGCATACTAATTTTTGGTGGCTATTTTGGTGGCTAGAGTGACAGAAATTTTTCGGTCACTATTTTAGTCACTAAAAGCGAATTTTCTAGTAGTGAGTGTATGTACAAAAAAGGTGTACAATGAAATACCTAATTTCATGTACGAGAATGGGACTTATACCTACGTGGAGACCCATGTTTTATTTTATAAAACATGGTGGATTGTTTTATTTACAGACGCGTCGTTTGAAAAAAAACTGTTTGAAAGTTGTTTTGAAAGAAGTTTATTTGTTTTGAACAAAAAGACTGTATAAAAAGAAAAAGGAGTGGGTCTTATACTCTCTAATATTCGAGAGGCCCCACATCGTTTTGAAAATCAATTGATCAATTAAAAAGATTTAATCAATAGCTTCTTTTGAAAATCAAAAAGAGAATGGTTTATCGTCTTTGAAAAGAATTGTGATCGCTTGTTTTTAAAACGATTTGAATTTTGAAAGAAGTTAATTTAATCAAGATAAGCAAAAAAGATTATACTTAATTAACACTTAGATGATTAGGATTTATGCAAAAAATATTTACAAGTGATTAGGTTAAAAGTTAAATGAAAAAAACAATATTTAAAGTATTTAAAAATACTTAAAAATGTATCATTTTAAACCTAATTAAAAACATATTAAATAAATCTTTTTTTGTGATTTTTTTTGATATTGTCAAAATATGTATATTAAATAAGAGGTGTGTAAAAAATGAAGAAAAAATAAGTTGATTTGGTTAGTTAAATTAATTGATGAAGTTTGTTAAAAAAAATGAAGAAAAAAAGTGTTAAAAAATGGTTTTGTCTCCACAAGGACTTGAACTCACGCCCTCTCTCTCACCAGCCAAAACACTTACCAAATGAGCCACGCTTGTGGCTTGTAATACATACGCCTTCAGTTTAATATATTTTAAAACCAATATTTGAATTGTTTAAACCAAAAAAACGCGCCAAGAACACAACCCTAACTGATTTTTGAATCTCTTCAAATCTGTGTTGTTTTGATCGATCAAAGGGTCTATCTCACTCGGTTTTGGATGAGGAACATGATGATGACCTTTAATTTCATTTATTTTTGCTCTAAGATGATTAATTCTCTGATGAACACTAAGAACCCTAATATGACAAATCTTTGTGAAATCGTGTATGATCATGATATGATGCAATTGATTGAGGGTTATTATTCAGTGGTGGTGCAGAAACAAGATGGTAACTCAGTTTTTCATTTATGATGCATGTATGATAGAGTTTGAAGTTCATGAGCACTTACCTCAAAAACGGCTAAGCTGGAGATTGAATTTTGCAAAGGAGGTGTTACAGATGTTGTTGCTCAATCTGGACAGCTTCAATGAACCTTATGGAAGGTGTCTGGATGCTTGGAGTGAATTGAAAACACCTGGAGCAGTTGGAGGTACCCGATCTGCAGTTAAGCCTAAGTGTGAATCGAGCTCGATGATTCTGATGTTTCAGGTTGATGATGAGTGTTTGGATAGCTCATATGTGATATATGTGAGGTGTGGGAAGTGTTAATTTGGACAGAAATGATCTGGAATGAAAATTGGCATGATAAGGCTCTTTATGTGTTCATATGGAGGTTGAAAAGTGAATCTGAGTTTTGGGGTGATTTGGGGTGTGTGAGTGGTTCAAACACATCCCATATGATGTTTATGAGTTGCTAGAACCATCACTTTGGCCATAACTTCAAGGGTTTGGAGGTTGAGTTTTGTACCTCTTAGAAACTCAAGAAACTTGCATTCTAAGAAAGAAAGAGAAAGCCTATAATTTGTGAGGCTTTGGTGTGATTTTGAATGGAGTTTGGACCTCTATTTATAGGCCAAAGAGTCTGAACTCAGAGCTTTGCAACTTGCTTCAAAGTTTGATGATTTGGCTTAAGGGATAGAAAGGAATCTTTCACATTTAATGCATATGGTTAAAAGTAACTAAACCATGGTTATTTCTCTAAGCTTCTTATCTCTTTCCATTCTGATCTCAAACCAGAAATATCTTTCAATTATTGCCTCTATGTGTCATCAATTGGATCATTTGGTAGAATAGTGCATAACTTTGGTAAAAATGGCTTGTAATTTCATGCATAATGGCCTCTAATGACAAAATTCCAAACCATAGCTATGCTCCATATTTTTTCATGCTCTTGGACATTTTGGAAAGCTCATGTTGTGTACTTCAAAACCCTAGTTGAAAGTTTCTTCAAGACCTTTAAGGAAATGGGTGAAAAAGATCCATGAACTTTGAAAAAAATGAAGTTTTAAGTGAAATTTTCCAAAGATGCCAACTTTGAAGCTCCATATCTCTTAAATGGTTGATCTTATGGAAAAAAATTAGATGTGTCAAAGTTGTTTATTGGATCAAAATCTACAACTTTCATGTTGGAAGTTTTTTTCAGTTTGTAGGTGAAATTTTGAGAAATTCCCTTCCAAAGTTTGGAAAAAACCATGAAAAACACTTAGAAATTTTTCTAAGTATGGAAAGTCAAACTTTTGACTTTTTGATTCTTGATTAATTTTCTTGATTTTTCTTGATCAAATGACTTCTTATATCATATATTGATGATTCAAAACTTCAAAAGTCATGGTTGACCAAAATTCCCCAAAAGTCAATGGTGATCTTGTACAGTTGACTTTTTCAGACGAATCGCGTTTCTGGAGATTTCCAATGAAACAGGCTATCCTCACCAAATGAATGTTATGAATGGATCTCATTGAAGCATTATAGGATATTGAGTCATGGTTTAAGTTGTGGCACCATGTCCTGATTAAAAAGTCAGTTGTTTAGTGAATTAGGTCAAAAACCCTAATTGTCGATCTGATGAAATTGATGACTGTGGATCTTGAATTGAGATGCAATTTCCATTGGATATTGTCATACACTACTAGAAAATTCGCTTTTAGTGACCGATTTAGTGACCAAAATATTTTGGTCACTGTAGTGACCGAATTAGCCACCGAAATATGATATTCATGAGCAAATTTTAATAGGTCACTAAATCGGTCACTAAAATACATCAGCCACTGATTTAGAGACCAAAATTTAGTGACTGAAATTTCAGTCACTGTAGTGACCGAATTAGCCACCAAAATTTGATATTCATGAGCAAATTTTAAGAGGTCACTAAATCGGTCACAAAAAATATTTTTTTATGCAATTTAATTTATATAAATAAATTAGAGACCGAAATTTCGGTCACTAATATTTTTTGTTTTGTTTTTTTATTTTTAATCCTCTTTATTATATTATTATTTCCTTTCAATTTTTTTAAAGATTTTAATTCTCTTTCAATTTCTAATTTTTAATAAAATTTTCATATTTTTTATTGTTTTAACATATAATATATTTGTAAAAAACTATATGTATATATGTTTAAATATAAAATATAACAATAGATGTAAAGTGATGTAGTGGTAAGTTCTTCTTTAAATATGTGGAGGTCATAAGTTCGATTCCTAGGTGTCACAACTTTTGATTTTATTTTATGAAAGAGAACACTAAAATCGGTCTCTAAATCGGTCACTGAATTCAGTCACAAATTCGGTCTCTAAATTTCGGTCACTAAATTTGTCGCAAATGCTTAGCGACTAGCATTTTTTCAACCGAAAAATAATGGTCTCTAAATCGGTCGCTAAACGTTTTAGTGACCGATTTTTAAGCTTTTTCGGTCTCTAATTCGGTCACTAAAAGCGAATTTTTTAGTAGTGATAGGGATTATTTGAAGATGATTGAAACCTTTGATTGACTTCCTGGGGGTTTTTAAGGTTTCCCAAATGTGATCCCTGATTTCAGTCCCTGATAGTTCAAAAACCCTAATCTGATGATTTGAAATTTCACTGTTGATCAATCCTTGTGTAGGAGATGTCTTGAGTCAATAGATTAGGTAAAAATGATGCACTTGGGGTCTTGATATCATGTCCCAAGTCATTAGGTCAAATCCTGAGCAAAAATCAGGAGTATGCTAACTTCAGTCAAAACCCTAATCTGATTGATTCAAAGTCTTTGAGCTTGTTGAAATGAATCTCTGAGGATCAAATGTTGATTATTGATGAAGATGATTCATTTGAGATGAAGGGAGAACAAAACCCTAGTTGATTTGTTACTTGTACTGATGAGTGATTTTCTTGATTAATCCCTGCTGAGTCACAAGTAGCAAACACAAGCTATGCAGTTTGTTAGAGATGCAAATGATGCATATGCAATGATATGAAGTGGTATCTTAGGTCAAAAATTGGGGTATGACATTATGCAAACCTAGGTTTTGGACCAAATTCATCTATGATTATGAATAAGTGTTTACAATCCATGAATATATCATATATAGGTGGTTTCTATGCTTTAGAATGATCTGGAATAAGTTTGGGTAGTTCTAGTTGGATTAGAGCCATGATTGTTGTGTGAAGAACAGAGCTGAGAACCCAGTTTTCGCGCGCTTCGCGGCGCGAACAGTGCTGCGCGGCGCGAACTATGCAGGTTTTTTGGGGGTTTTGTTTCTGCCTTCAGTACGCGGCGCGTACAGGGGTTCGCGGCGCGAACATATTGGGAATCCTTAGAGACTTGCCACTGCCAGAGGTTGGCGGCGCAAACATCAGTTAGCGGCGCGAACCTTGTTGAGAATTATGAGGGTTTGCTTCTGCCAGAGGGTTCGCGGCGCGACCTAGCTGTTGCGCGGCGCGAACTGAAGCTTTTCTTAACCAAATTCTTTAGCTTAATGAGAAATTGTTTCGACCATAACTTTTAAATCGTGATTCTGTTTTAATCGTCGTTCAAAGTGGTAGGAAGCTAGAAACGTGTACTTTCTAGTAGTGTAGGTTTTGGGAAAAGGGGGAGAATTATTTAATCGAAAGTCGGGAATTTGCTTGATTACTGTGGTTGGTTATCGTTCGGAATCATGTGAACGCTATACTTTTGGTATGATGCTTGTGTACTCTATAATTGTGATAAATTACCTTTGTTTTATATATATATATATATATATATATATGTTATATCAAAGAGGGTTGAATAATTTCATTGTATATGAGTAAAGGTTAAGTGAGGAAACTAGGAATTGTTAGGTTATGTAGCTTAACAAAGAAACCTAGGATGAGACATTATATGGAACATACGCGTTGGAATCTTATGAGGAAAGGCTAACAGGCCTAGTGGTTTGCGGAAGCGATCACCATTGTTGATGTATTAATCGGAACCGTTGTATTTCTTTATTTCTTTATCTTTCCTTTGAATGCTAACAGGCATTCTTCGTGCAGAGAGGCACTGTGCAGAGAGGCACATAATCTTGGCAGGTTTGATTCCCGCTTTTGTGTACGAATGGAACCTACGGGTAGAGACTTGTGATGGTGTACGGGCCATGTGAAGTGACAATTCATGGGGAAAGGCTCATGAGTCTGAATCCATTTCGTATGTCAAGATTTTCCAAAGGATCCATGACTCATGCCACCTCCTAGACGTAGAAGGGGACGGGAATATGGGGATGCCTTGGTATTGGTTTCCGATTAGTAATCTTGTGTTTGAGTTGTTGAACTCTAAGTATGATTCCATATAATGTTAGCGTGAGAACTCAAGGTCTAGTTTCTTTTATGACTTGAGACTTATAGGTTAGAACCTTGTAAAGCCGAGAGGATCCATAGGATAGGGAACTCACTGAGATATTTTATCTCACCCCATTATATATTGATTTCAGGTACTACAGGTTCCGCGAAGGGTAAGGAGAAAGCAGTTTGATTCCTTATTCATTATGCTTATTTTGGACATGGTGAAGCTTCCGTTGTGGATTTTTCTTTTGTGATCATTGTTGATCTAGTTCTTAGTATTTTGTTTTGAACATCTTGTATGTATTATGTCGTCGTTAGAACTTTGTATTTGGGGCATTAATATGTATAATGTGTTGACTAGGAACTTATAAGTATTTTCAGTACCAAATACTTGGATTCATGTATACCTATATGCTTTGATGTATGTATTTATATATGGGTGTTACAGTGAGAGACCAAAATGGCAGTGAAACTAGTTTAATGTGTTTAATTTTAATTTTCTAACAAATAAAATTCATCTATCTAATGTATTTTTTTGATAAATTTTAAAACCTGCAAGTTAATGTTTATTGCATTACTAGTTACGGGAGCCAGAAGAAGGTATGGAAAAATTAGCCATTGTTAAAAATGGTGTGACGCTGACTATGGCAAAATTAGCGAATATGATACAAAGGAAAAATTAGCAAATAGGATACAAAGGAAGATCTGTCATCGATGATTCATTTACTATCTACAAAATTTCGGGTTTTTTCTCTATTGTTGCTTATGATGCAAATTACTTTAATTTTTTTTATTAAATTATCACTTTTAAAAAGTTGAGTTTTGTCAACAAGTCAACCATGAAAAGTTGATAGACTATTCCTGCAAACGACTTTTTCGTCTTTTGAATGGAAAAATTGCAAACTCTTTTGAACGGAAAAATAGAAAACCCTCTCGACAAACTATTTTACCCTCAATTTAGAAACACAACTACCCAAATCCCGAATACACCAAAAACTACATTTTGAAATTGTTTATAAAACTTTAACTAACTATCTTTATTTATATTATTACTCAAATTCTAGTTTATTCCTTCTATCCGATATGGGACTTGGATGAATATACTATTTAACCCAACAAGTATACATTCTCCTGCGATCCAAAGCCACTAGATTATTTTAGAAACGTTATATAACTAATCCATTCTAATTTATATATTTGTTATGTATTAGTATATTATATCATCTTTGATAATGATATATTTACATTTTCCAAGGTATTCTTAAAGTGGAAGATTTTGGATATATATCAGAGACGTATATTCAATCAGAACTACTCCATGCACTCGTGATCGCATGTATCAAGTGGAGTGACCATTTAAACAACTTAAGAAAGCTAAAGATTTAATTTTGGGATGCGTGAGAGAATTTATATTTTCTAACAAATCAAATTCATCTATTCAATGTATTTTTTGATAATTATAAAACCCGCAAAGTAATGTTTACTGCGGCCCCGTTAGAGATTTAGAACTCGGACCTCATTCCCGTTATAATGCCATATTAATTACTAGTTACGGGAGCCAGGATATTAGGAAGGAATGGGTTTTGTATTGGATGTTGGCTCAACGATGAGTGGTTTGCTATCTACAAAATTTCTGTAAATTTCTGTTCCACATTAGTGGACATAAAAAATATAACAGTACATTCCTAGTGGGCGTTGTTGTTGCTTATGATGCAAAATGCTTTAAAATTCTTTATTAAATTATAACTTTGGAAAAGTTGACTTTTGTCTAAAAGTCAACCATGGAAGGTTGACTTAATAAAGAATTGATAGTATATTCCTGGAAACAATTTGTCTTTCTAATTTAGTATTTAGTTGAAATATAATAAATATATCTTCTCTCAATTTCAAATTTTGAACGAAAAAATTGCAAATTCTCTTTTTTAACGGAAAAATAAAAAACCTTCTCAACAAACTCTTTTACCCTTACCTTTTGAAACACGACGACCTAAATCCCCAATACACTCAATTCTAATTCAAATAAAACTTAAACTAAGTATCTCTATTTATATTATTAATCCAATTCTATTTTCTTTCTACTATCTGATATGGGACTTGGATGAATATACTATTTAACCCAACACGTACACATTCTCCAGCGATCCAAAGCCACTAGATTATTTTAGAAAGGTTATATAACTAATCCATTCTAATTTATATATTTGTTATGTATTAGTTTAACATATCATCTTAGATAATAATATATTTACATTTTCCAAGTTATTCTTAAAGTGGAAGATTTTGGTTATATACTTGAGACGTATATTCAATGAGAACTACTCCATGCACCAGTGATCACGTAAATCAAGTTGACTGACACTTTAAACAGTTTACGAAAGGTAAAGATTTAAATTTGGATGTGTGAGAGACCATGGTGGTGAAACTGGTTTTATGGGTTTAATTTTTATTTTCTTACAAGTCAAATCATCTAGCTAATGTAATTTTTGATAAATTTTAAAACATGCAGGGTAATGTTTACTGCGGCCCTGTTAGAGATTCTGAACTACGATCTGGTTGCCTATATTATACCATAGTAATTACTAGTTACATGAGCTTGAAGATCAGGAACTCCTTTAAGTAAATATGGATTGTGTTTTATGTTGTTTCAGAGAATAGACAGGACCGAGAGAATAGACAGGACCGAGTTGAAGATGAGCCATTGGTTCATGTCATGGAGTGGCTCAACCGTCATAATATGGATAACTTTGATATGTTTGACTTTGCCTATAATTTTTCAGACATGTCAATGGTACTCACCTTTTCCCGTGACTATTTAGATTATAGTTTTTGCGGTCCATTTTTGTTCCTATCCTCAACTTTTGTCAAATATAATTAGAATTGAATTTTTTTATTTGTAGGATATGAGTAAAGGTAGTAATTTCAATTATAATGTCCAATTCAGAGATCTTGACAAAATTGCCACGGAAGGTGTGGTGTGTGCTGTCAACAACTGCTTTATTATTAAGAGCAGGGTTAGTATTTTCTCTTAATGGATTGTTTGGCTTTGGCCATAATTTAATTATAATCAACAAAATTATTCCATTTAAAATATAAATAATAATTAAAATTAAACTACGAATGAGTATGACCATCTTTTGTTACTATGATAACAAAAATTAATCATTTTTCTTCGAAGAAATTGCATTCTGTGATGGTGACGGGTGATTTGTTTCAAAAAAATCCATAGATTATACCATATTAGAAAATAAAATAGTGCTATCCAATTAAAATACAACGTTATATTTGATGATTCAAAACAACATTGGAATGTTGTGGGAAATAAAAAACGAGCAAGCAATTGTTATGCTTTTGCGTGTTACATTGTGGCTGAAGCAACTATCAACAAAAAATAGATATAAAATAATTGTTTTGTCAATACGAGACATTTATAATCACTAGAAATAAGATGAGGAAGATAAAAAAGTACAATATATTTCGCTAACACTCGAACATATAATGTTATTAGGGTGTATGACTGAAGATTCATGCCCGTATTTTTAGGAAAATAACAAAAAAAATATAATTCTACAAGAAAACTGCAAATCATAGAAAAATTGCAAACCCTTCCTTAATTGTAATTTTTAGACCGAAAAACTGCAAACCCTCTCCCGAAAAATAGAAAACTCTCTCAACAAACTATTTTTGGACGGAAAAATAGAAAACTCTCTCAACAAACTATTTTTAACTGAAAAATAGAAAACACTCTCAACAAACTTTTTTACCCCACCTTTAGAAACACAACTACCCAAATTCCCAAAAGACTACATTTTGCGGTTGATTATGAAACTTTAACTAACTATCTCTATTTATATTATTACTCCAATTCTATTTTCTTCCTACTATCCGATGTGGGATTTAGATGAATATATTACTAAACCCAACACGTATACTTTCTCCTGCGATCCAATGCCACTGGATTATTTTAAGAAGGTTATATATTTGTTATGTATTAGTATAACCTATCATCTTATATAATAATATATTTACATTTTCCAGGTTATTCTTAAAGTGGAAGATTTTGGATATATACCTGAGACATATATTTAATCAGAACTACACCATGCACCGGTGATCGCGTGTATTAAGTGGACGGACACTTCAAAGAACTACACCATGCACCGGTGATCGCGTGTATTAAGTGGACGGACACTTCAAAGAACTACACCATGCACCGTGATCGCGTGTATTAAGTGGACTGACACTTCAAACAACTTAAGAAAGGTAAAGATTTATATTTGAGATGTGTGAGAGACCAAAATGGCAGTGAAACTAGTTTAATGTGTTTAATTTTAATTTTCTAACAAATAAAATTCATCTATCTAATGTATTTTTTTGATAAATTTTAAAACCTGCAAGTTAATGTTTATTGCATTACTAGTTACGGGAGCCAGAAGAAGGTATGGAAAAATTAGCCATTGTTAAAAAAAATTAGCGAATATGATACAAAGGAAAAATTAGCAAATAGGATACAAAGGAAGATCTGTCATCGATGATTCATTTACTATCTACAAAATTTGAGTTTTGTCAACAAGTCAACCATGAAAGGTTGACTTATTAAAGAATTTATTAAAGAATTGATAGACTATTCCTGCAAACGACTTTTTCGTCTTTTGAATGGAAAAATTGCAAACTCTTTTGAACGGAAAAATAGAAAACCCTCTCGACAAACTATTTTACCCTCAATTTAGAAACACAACTATCCAAATCCCGAATACACCAAAAACTACATTTTGAAATTGTTTATAAAACTTTAACTAACTATCTCTATTTATATTATTACTCAAATTCTAGTTTATTCCTTCTATCCGATGTGGGACTTGGATGAATATACTATTTAACCCAACAAGTATACATTCTCCTGCGATCCAAAGCCACTAGATTATTTTAGAAACGTTATATAACTAATCCATTCTAATTTATATATTTGTTATGTATTAGTATATTATATCATCTTTGATAATGATATATTTACATTTTCCAAGGTATTCTTAAAGTGGAAGATTTTGGATATATATCAGAGACGTATATTCAATCAGAACTACTCCATGCACTAGTGATCGCATGTATCAAGTGGAGTGACCATTTAAACAACTTAAGAAAGCTAAAGATTTAATTTTGGGATGCGTGAGAGAATTTATATTTTCTAACAAGTCAAATTCATCTATTCAATGTATTTTTTGATAATTATAAAACCCGCAAAGTAATGTTTACTGCGGCCCCGTTAGAGATTTAGAACTCGGACCTCATTCCCGTTATAATGCCATATTAATTACTAGTTACGGGAGCCAGGATATTAGGAAGGAATGGGTTTTGTATTGGATGTTGGCTCAACTATGAGTGGTTTGCTATCTACAAAATTTCTGTAAATTTCTGTTCCACATTAGTGGACATAAAAAATATAACAGTACATTCCTAGTGGGCGTTGTTGTTGCTTATGATGCAAAATGCTTTAAAATTCTTTATTAAATTATAACTTTGGAAAAGTTGACTTTTGTCTAAAAGTCAACCATGGAAGGTTGACTTATTAAAGAATTGATAGTATATTCCTAGAAACAATTTGTCTTTCTAATTTAGTATTTAGTTGAAATATAATAAATATATCTTCTCTCAATTTCAAATTTTGAACGAAAAAATTGCAAATTCTCTTTTTTAACGGAAAAATAAAAAACCTTCTCAACAAACTCTTTTACCCTTACCTTTTGAAACACGACTACCTAAATCCCCAATACACTCAATTCTAATTTAAATAAAACTTAAACTAAGTATCTCTATTTATATTATTACTCCAATTCTATTTTCTTTCTACTATCTGATATGGGACTTGGATGAATATACTATTTAACCCAACGCGTACACATTCTACAGCGATCCAAAGCCACTAGATTATTTTAGAAAGGTTATATAACTAATCCATTCTAATTTATATATTTGTTATGTATTAGTTTAACATATCATCTTAGATAATAATATATTTACATTTTCCAGGTTATTCTTAAAGTGGAAGATTTTGGTTATATACTTGAGACGTATATTCAATGAGAACTACTCCATGCACCAGTGATCACGTCAATCAAGTTGACTGACACTTTAAACAATTTACGAAAGGTAAAGATTTAAATTTGGGATGTGTGAGAGACCATGGTGGTGAAACTGGTTTTATGGGTTTAATTTTTATTTTCTTACAAGTCAAATCATCTAGCTAATGTAATTTTTGATAAATTTTAAAACATGCAGGGTAATGTTTACTGCGGCCCTGTTAGAGATTCTGAACTACGATCTGGTTGCCTATATTATACCATAGTAATTACTAGTTACAAGAGCTTGGTTCTGTATTGGACGTTATAAACCTCATTTAAGTAAATATGGATTGTGTTTTATGTTGTTTCAGAGAATAGATAGGACCGAGAGAATAGACAGGACCGAGTTGAAGATGAGCCATTGGTTCATGTCATGGAGTGGCTCAACCGTCGTAATATGGATAACTTTGATATGTTTGACTTTGCCTATAATTTTTCAGACATGTCAATGGTGCTCACCTTTTCCCATGACTATTTAGATTATAGTTATTTTTGTTCCTATCCTCAACTTTTGTCAAATATAATTAGAATTGAATTTTTTTTATTTGTAGGATATGAGTAAAGGTAGTAATTTCAATTATAATGTCCAATTCAGAGATCTTGACAAAATTGTCACGGAATGTGTGGTGTGTGCTGTCAACAACTGCTTTATTATTAAGAGCAGGGTTAGTATTTTCTCTTAATGGATTGTTTGACTTTGGCCATAATTTAATTATAATCAACAAAAATATTCCATTTAAAATATAAATAATAATTAAAATTAAACTACGAATGAGTATGACCATCTTTTGTTACTATGATATCAAAAATTAATCATTTTTCTTCGAAGAAATTGCATTCTGTGATGGTGACGGGTGATTTGTTTCAAAAAAATACATAGATTATACCATATTAGAAAATAAAATAGTGCTATCCAATTCTTTTATAATCTAAACAACTTTTACATTCTAATATTCTCACATACTTGTTGCAACTCATAAGAAAATACAACGTTATATTTGATGATTCAAAACAACATTGGAATGTTGTGAGAAATAAAAAACGAGCAAGCAATTGTTATGCTTTTGCGTGTTACATTGTGGCTGAAGCAACTATCAACAAAAAAATAGATATAAAATAATTGTTTTGTCAATACAAGACATTTATAATCACTAGAAAAAAGATGAGGAAGATAAAAAAGTACAATATATTTCGCTAACACTCGAACATATGATGTTATTAGGGTGTATGACTGAAGATTCATGCCCGTATTTTTAGGAAAATAACAAAAAAAATATAATTCTACAAGAAAACTGCAAATCACAGAAAAATTGCAAACCCTTCCTTAATTGTAATTTTTAGACCGAAAAACTGCAAACCCTCTCCCGAAAAATAGAAAACTCTCTCAACAAACTATTTTTGGACGGAAAAATAGAAAACCCTCTCAACAAACTATTCTTAACAAACTATTTTGAACGGAAAAATAGAAAACACTCTCAACAAACTATTTTGAACGGAAAAATAGAAAACACTCTCAACAAACTTTTTACCCCACCTTTAAAAACACAACTACCCAAATCCCCAAAAGACTACATTTTGCGGTTGATTATAAAACTTTAACTAACTATCTCTATTTATTTTATTACTCCAATTCTATTTTCTTCCTACTATCCGATGTGGGATTTAGATGAATATATTACTAAACCCAACACGTATACTTTCTCCTGCGATCCAATGCCACTGGATTATTTTAAGAAGGTTATATATTTGTTATGTATTAGTATAACCTATCATCTTATATAATAATATAATTACATTTTCCAAGTTATTCTTAAAGTGGAAGATTTTGGATATATACCTGAGACATATATTTAATCAGAACTACACCATGCACCGGTGATCGCGTGTATTAAGTGGACGGACACTTCAAAGAACTACACCATGCACCGTGATCGCGTGTATTAAGTGGACTGACACTTCAAACAACTTAAGAAAGGTAAAGATTTATATTTGAGATGTGTGAGAGACCAAAATGGCAGTGAAACTAGTTTAATGTGTTTAATTTTAATTTTCTAACAAATAAAATTCATCTATCTAATGTATTTTTTTGATAAATTTTAAAACCTGCAAGTTAATGTTTATTGCATTACTAGTTACGGGAGCCAGAAGAAGGTATGGAAAAATTAGCCATTGTTAAAAATGGTGTGACGCTGACTATGGCAAAATTAGCGAATATGATACAAAGGAAAAATTAGCAAATAGGATACAAAGGAAGATCTGTCATCGATGATCCATTTACTATCTACAAAATTTCGGGTTTTTTTCTCTATTGTTTATGATGCAAATTACTTTAATTTTTTTTATTAATAGACTATTCCTGCAAACGACTTTTTCGTCTTTTGAATGGAAAAATTGCAAACCCTTTTGAACGGAAAAATAGAAAACCCTCTCGACAAACTATTTTACCCTCAATTTAGAAACACAACTACCCAAATCCCCAATACACCCAAAAACTACATTTTGATATTGTTTATAAAACTTTAACTAACTATCTCTATTTATATTATTGCTCCAATTCTAATTTCTTCCTTCTATCCGATGTGGGACTTGGATGAATATACTATTTAACCCAACAAGTATACATTCTACTGCGATCCAAAGCCACTAGATTATTTTAGAAAGGTTATATAACTAATCCATTCTAATTTATATATTTTTTATGTATTAGTTTAACATATCATCTTAGGTAATAATATATTTACATTTTCCAGGTTATTCTTAAAGTGGAAGATTTTGGTTATATACTTGAGACGTATATTCAATGAGAACTACTCCATGCACCAGTGATCACGTCAATCAAGTTGACTGACACTTTAAACAGTTTACGAAAGGTAAAGATTTAAATTTGGGATGTGTGAGAGACCATGGTGGTGAAACTGGTTTTATGGGTTTAATTTTTATTTTCTTACAAGTCAAATCATCTAGCTAATGTAATTTTTGATAAATTTTAAAACATGCAGGGTAATGTTTACTGCGGCCCTGTTAGAGATTCTGAACTACGATCTGGTTGCCTATATTATACCATAGTAATTACTAGTTACAGGAGCTTGAAGATCAGGAAGGAATAGGTTCTGTATTGGACGCTATAAACCTTTAAGTAAATATGGATTGTGTTTTATGTTGTTTCAGAGAATAGACAGGACCGAGAGAATAGACAGGACCGAGTTGAAGATGAGCCATTGGTTCATGTCATGGAGTGGCTCAACCGTCGTAATATGGATAACTTTGATATGTTTGACTTTGCCTATAATTTTTCAGACATGTCAATGGTACTCACCTTTTCCCATGACTATTTAGATTATAGTTTTTGCGGTCCATTTTTGTTCCTATCCTCAACTTTTGTCAAATATAATTAGAATTGAATTTTTTTATTTGTAGAATATGAGTAAAGGTAGTAATTTCAATTATAATGTCCAATTCAGAGATCTTGACAAAATTGTCACGGAAGGTGTGCTGTGTGCTGTCAACAATTGCTTTATTATTAAGAGCAGGGTTAGTATTTTCTCTTAATGGATTGTTTGGCTTTGGCCATAATTTAATTATAATCAACAAAAATATTCCATTTAAAATATAAATAATAATTAAAATTAAACTACGAATGAGTATGACTATCTTTTGTTACTATGATATCAAAAATTAATCATTTTTCTTCGAAGAAATTGCATTCTGTGATGGTGACGGGTAATTTGTTTCAAAAAAATCCATAGATTATACCATATTAGAAAATAAAATAGTGCTATCCAATTCTTTTATAATCTAAACAACTTATTCTTTTATAATCTAAACAACTTTTACATTCTAATATTCTCACATACTTGTTGCAACTCATAAGAAAATACAACGTTATATTTGATGATTCAAAACAACATTGGAATGTTGTGAGAAATAAAAAACGAGCAAGCAATTGTTATGCTTTTGCGTGTTACATTGTGGCTGAAGTAACTATCAACAAAAAAATAGATATAAAATAATTGTTTTGTCAATACAATACATTTATAATCACTAGAAAAAAGATGAGGAAGATAAAAAGTACAATATATTTCGCCAACACTAATATAATTCTACAAGAAAACTGCAAATCACAGAAATATTGCAAACCTTTCCTTAATTGTAATTTTTTTGACCAAAAAACTGCAAACTCTCTCCGGAAAAATAGAAAACCTCTCAACAAACTATTTTGAACGGAAAAATACAAAACACTCTCAACAAACTTTTTTACCCCACCGTTACCGTTAGAAACACAACTACCCAAATCCCCAAAAGACTACATTTTGCGGTTGAATATAAAACTTTAATTAACTATCTCTATTTATATTATTACTCCAATTCTATTTTCTTCCTACTATCCGATGTGGGATTTAGAGGAATATATTACTAAACCCAACACGTATGGATTATTTTAAGAAGGTTATATAACTAATCCAATCTAATTTATATATTTGTTATGTATTAGTATAACCTATCATCTTATATAATAATATATTTACATTTTCCAGGTTATTCTTAAAGTGATAGATTTTGGATATATACCTGAGACATATATTTAATCAGAACTACACCATGCACCGGTGATCGCGTGTATTAAGTGGACTGACACTTCAAAGAACTAAACCATGCACCGGTGATCGCGTGTATTAAGTGGACTGACACTTCAAACAACTTAAGAAAGGTAAAGATTTATATCTGAGATGTGTGAGAGACCAAAATGGCAGTGAAACTGGTTTAATGTGTTTAATTTTAATTTTCTAAAAAATAAAATTCATCTATCTAATGTATTTTTTTGATAAATTTTAAAACCTGCAAGTTAATGTTTATTGCAGCCCCGTTAGAGATTAAAAACTCTGACCTCATTGCCGTTATCATGCCATAGTAATTACTAGTTACGGGAGCCAGAAGAAGGTATGAAAAAATTAGCCATTGTTAAAAAATTAGCCATTGTTAAAAATGGTGTGACGCTGACTATGGGAAAATTAGCGAATATGATACAAAGAAAAATTAGCATAATAGGCAAAATTAGCGAATATGATACAAAGGAAAAATTAGCAGAATAGGATACGCTTATGATGCAAATTACTATTTCTGCAAACGACTTTTTCGTCTTTTGAATGGAAAAATTGCAAACTCTTTTGAACGGAAAAATAGAAAACCCTCTCGACAAACTATTTTACCCTCAATTTAGAAACACAACTACCCAAATCCCCAATACACCCAAAAACTACATTTTGATATTGTTTATAAAACTTTAACTAACTATCTCTATTTATATTATTACTCCAATTCTAGTTTCTTCCTTCTATCCGATATGGGACTTGGATGAATATACTATTTAACCCAACAAGTGGGACTTGGATGAATATACTATTTAACCCAACAAGTATACATTCTCCTGCGATCCAAAGCCACTAGATTATTTTAGAAACGTTTTATAACTAATCTATTCTAATTTATATATTTGTTATGTATTAGTATATTATATCATCTTTGATAATGATATATTTACATTTTCCAAGGTATTCTTAAAGTGGAAGATTTTGGATATATACCAGAGACGTATATTCAATCAGAACTACTCCATGCACTGGTGATCGCGTGTATCAAGTTGAGTGACCATTTAAACAATTTAAGAAAGCTAAAGATTTAATTTGGGGATGTGTGAGAGACCATATGGTGGTGAAACTGGTTTTATGTGTTTAATATATATTTTCTAACAAATCAAATTCATCTATTCAATGTATTTTTTGATAATTATATAACCCGCAAAGTAATATTTACTGCGGCCCCGTTAGAGATTTAGAACTCGGACCTCATTCCCGTTATAATGCCATATTAATTACTAGTTACGGGAGCCAGGATATTAGCGGGAGCCAGAATATTAGGAAGGAATGGGTTCTGTATTGGATGTTGGCTCAACGATGAGTGGTTTGCTATCTACAATTGCTTTAAAATTCTTTATTACATTATAACTTTTGAAAAGTTGACTTTTGTCTACAACTATGGAAGGTTGACTTATTAAAGAATGGATAGTCTATTCCTGGAAACAATTTTTCTTTCTAATTTAGTATTTATTTGAAATATAATAAATATATCTTCTCTCAATTTCAAATTTTGAACGAAAAAATTGCAAATTCTCTTTTTTAACGGAAAAATAAAAAACCTTCTCAACAAACTCTTTTACCCTTACCTTTTGAAACACGACTACCTAAATCCCCAATACCCTGAATTCTAATTTAAATAAAACTTAAACTAAGTATCTCTATTTATATTATTACTCCAGTTCTATTTTCTTTCTACTATCTGATGTGGGACTTGGATGAATATACTATTTAACCCAACACGTACACATTCTCCAGCGATCCAAAGCCATTAGATTATTTTAGAAAGGTTAATCCATTCTAATTTATATATTGGTTATGTATTAGTATAACATATCATCTTAGATAATAATATATTTACATTTTCCAAGTTATTCTTAAAGTGGAAGATTTTGGTTATATACTTGAGACGTATATTCAATGAGAACTACTCCATGCACCAGTGATCGCATCAATCATGTTGACTGACACTTTAAATAGTTTACGAAAGGTAAAGATTTAAATTTGGGATGTGTGAGAGACCATGGTGGTGAAACTGGTTTTATGGGTTTAATTTTTATTTTCTAACAAGTCAAATTCATCTAGCTAATGTAATTTTTGATAAATTTTAAAACATGCAGGGTAATGTTTACTACGGCCCTGTTAGAGATTCTGAACTACGATCTCGTTGCCTATATTATACCATAGTAATTACTAGTTACAGGAGCTTGAAGATCAGGAAGGAATAGGTTCCGTATTGGACGCTATAAGCCTTTAAGTAAATATGGATTGGGTTTTATGTTGTTTCAGAGAATAGACAGGACCGAGAGAATAGACAGGACCGAGTTGAAGATGAGCCATTGGTTTATGTCATGGAGTGGCTCAACTGTCGTAATATGGATAACTTTGATATGTTTGACTTTGCCTATAATTTTTCAGACATATCAATGGTACTCACCTTTTCCCATGACTATTTAGATTATAGTTTTTGCGGTCCATTTTTGTTCCTATTGTCCTCATCTTTTGTCAAATATAATTAGAATTGAATTGTTTTATTTGTAGGATATGAGTAAAGGTAGTAATTGTTAGAACAAGATTTGTTCTGATCAATTATCTTAGTTTTGATGATAACAATAATATGAATTTTGCTTAAGATAATATGGTACTCTAATCCAATGCAATTTCCTTTTCAGGAAATATATAAAGAGTACGCATAATTCAACGCTCAGAAGCTTTGTCTCAAAGGGTTCAGCATGCAACATCAGAACATGGTCTGGCAAGACATCAGAAGATGGTCAAAGCAGAATCAGAACATGGGTCTATGGAAGCATCAGAAGAACATGAGATCAGAAGCACTGAAGCTCAGAAGATGGTATCACGCAACAGAAGCACTTCACGGTCAGAAGATCAGAAGATGCTATGCACCAAGCTGTTTGACTCTGATGATATTCAAACGTTGTATTCACAAACATCAGATCAGAAGAAAGTACAAGTGGCAGGCTACGCTGACTGACAAAAGGAACGTTAAAAGCTACTAAAGGCTACGTCAGTAGACACAGCGTGAACAAGGCTCGAGGTAGTTGACAAAAGCGTATAACATTAAATGCGATGCTGTACGGAACACGCAAAGCATTAAATGCACTCAACGGTCATCTTCTCAACGCCTATAAATATGAAGTTCTGATGAGAAGCAAGGTTAACGACTCTGAACAAGATTATTCAAATTAACTTGCTGAAACGCTGAAAAACTCAAAGCTCAGAATCTTCATCTTCATCAAAGCTCACTACATTGCTGTTGTAATATTTTAGTGAGATTAAGCTTAAACGATTAAGAGAAATATCACAGTTTGTGATTATAGCTTTTAAGAAGCATTTGTAAACTCTTGAATTGATTACATTAAGTTGTAAGGAACTAGAGTGATCGTGTGGATCAGAATACTCTAGGAAGTCTTAGGAGTGAACTAAGCAGATTGTAACTAGAGTGATCGTGTTGATCTGTATACTCTAGAAAGTCTTAGAGGGTATCTAAGCAGTTGATTCCTGGAGTGATCAGTGTGTGATCAGAATACTCTGGAAGACTTAGTTGCTGACTAAGTGGAGAACCATTGTAATCCGTGCGATTAGTGGATTAAATCCTCAGTTGAGGTAAATCATCTCTGCGGGGGTGGACTGGAGTAGCTTAGTTAACAGCGAACCAGGATAAAAATAACTGTGCAATTTATTTTTATCGTCCAAGTTTTTAAAGCTACACTTATTCAAACCCCCCCTTTCTAAGTGTTTTTCTATCCTTCAATTGGTATCAGAGCGCCGGTTCTAAGGTGCAAGCACTTAACCGTGTTTAGAAAAGATTCAGGAAGAGAAAAACGCTTCAGTAAAAGATGGTTGATGAAAGTGAAAAGTCTACACCTGCATCTACATCTGGCTCTGCTGAGCAATACAACGGTAACAATAGTTATACTAGACCGCCGGTATTTGATGGTGAAAACTTTGAATACTGGAAAGATAAATTGGAAAGTTACTTTCTTGGTCTAGATGGTGATCTATGGGATCTTCTGATGGATGGTTACAAACATCCTGTAAATGCCAGAGGTGTAAGCTGACAAGGCAAGAAATGGATGATGATCAGAAAAAGCTTTTCAGGAATCATCATAAATGCAGAACTGTTTTGCTGAATGCTATCTCTCATGCTGAGTATGAGAAGATATCTAACAGGGAAACAACCTATGACATATATGAGTCCTTGAAAATGACTCATGAAGGAAATGCTCAAGTCAATGAGACTAAAGCTCTAGCTTTAATCCAGAAGTATGAAGCCTTCAAGATGGAGGATGATGAAGACATTGAAAAGATGTTTTCAAGATTTCAAACTCTTACTGCTGGATTGAGAGTTCTTGACAAGGGATACACCAAGGCTGATCATGTAAAGAAGATCATCAGAAGCTTACCCAGAAGATGGGGTCCTATGGTGACTGCATTCAAGATTGCAAAGAATCTGAATGAAGTTTCTCAGTGCCTTGAGAAGTCATGAAATTGAGCTGGACGCAAATGAGCCTCAAAAGAAAGGTAAGTCTATTGCATTAAAATCAAATATCAAGAAATGCACTAACGCTTTTCAGGCTAGAGAAGAAGATCCTGAAGAATCAGAATCTGAAGAAGAAGATGAACTGTCCTTAATCTCCAGAAGGCTAAATCAACTCTGGAAGACCAAGCAAAGGAAGTTCAGAGGCTTCAGAAGTTCAAAGAGATTTGAACATGGAGAATCTTCTGATGACAGAAGATCTGACAAGAAGAAGGTCATGTGCTATGAATGCAATGAGCCAGGACACTTCAGGAATGAATGTCCAAAACTTCAGAAGGAAAATCCCAAGAAGAAGTTTCATAAGAAGAAAGGTCTTATGGCAACCTGGGATGAGTCAGAGGATGATTCAGACTCTGAAGATGAGCAGGCTAACTGTGCGCTGATGGCGACAGAAGATGACGGATCAGAATCTACATCAGAATCAGATTCTGAAGAGGTATTTTCTGAACTTACTAGAGAAGAGTTAGTTTCCGGTCTAACTGAACTTCTGGAACTCAAGTCTCAGATTAGTCTCAAATACAAAAAGCTGAAAAAGCTATTTGAATTTGAAATAAAGAAGCTTGAGTTGGAGAATTCTGAATTAAAAGAAAAACTTTTAAAACTATCCAATAATGTTGGATCTCCTTCTGATTCAGAAAAATCCACTCCTAGTCTAAACCATATTCTGAAAGAATATGATTTAAGTTTCAGGAAGTTCTTATCTAGAAGTATTGGCAGAAGTCAGCTAGCTTCTATGATATATGCTGTGTCTGGAAACAAAAGAGTCGGCATTGGTTTTGAGGGTGAAACCCCATACAAACTTGAACCTGTTGATGAAATGAAATTCACATACAAGCCATTGTATGATCAGTTCAAGTATGGCCACTCCCATGATATTAGGCACACTTCACATGCTCAAAGTTTTCACATAACACACACAAAAAAGCATGTGACACAACCTAGGAAATATCATGAAACTCACATTAAGAATTATCATGCTGTTCCTCCTATTGCTTACAATGTTAAACCCAAGTTCAATCAGAACTTGAGAAAATCTAACAAGAAAGGACCCAAGAAAATGTGGGTACCTAAGGATAAGATTATTCCTATTGCAGATATCCTTGACTGCAAAAAGGACGAAGCACAACATGTCATGGTACCTGGACTCTGGATGCTCACGACACATGACAGGAAGAAGGTCTATGTTCCAAGACCTGGTGCTTAAGTCTGGAGGAGAAGTCAAGTTTGGAGGAGACCAGAAGGGCAAGATAATTGGCTCTGGAACTATAAAGTCTGGTAACTCTCCTTCCATTTCTAATGTACTTCTTGTAGAAGGATTAACACATAACCTCTTATCTATCAGTCAATTGAGTGACAATGGTTATGATATAATCTTTAATCAAGAGTCTTGCAAGGCTGTAAATCAGAAGGATGGCTCAATCCTATTTACAGGCAAGAGGAAGAACAACATTTATAAGACAGATCTGCAAGATCTTATGAGTCAGAAGGTGACTTGTCTTATGTCTGTTTCTGAAGAGCAGTGGGTCTGGCACAGAAGATTAGGTCATGCTAGTTTGAGAAAGATTTCTCAGATTAACAAACTGAATCTGGTCAGAGGACTCCCTAATCTGAAATTCAAATCAGATGCTCTTTGTGAAGCATGTCAGAAGGGCAAGTTCTCCAAACCTGCATTCAAGTCCAAGAATGTTGTGTCTACCTCAAGGCCATTAGAACTCTTGCACATTGATCTGTTTGGCCCAGTCAAAACAGCATCTGTCAGAGGGAAGAAATATGGATTAGTCATCGTAGATGATTATAGCCGCTGGACTTGGGTAAAATTCTTGAAACACAAGGATGAGACTCATTCAGTGTTCTTTGATTTCTGCATTCAGATTCAATCTGAAAAAGAGTGTAAAATCATAAAGGTCAGAAGTGATCATGGTGGTGAATTTGAGAACAGATCCTTTGAAGAATTCTTCAAAGAGAATGGTATTGCCCATGATTTCTCTTGTCCTAGAACTCCACAGCAAAATGGGGTTGTAGAACGAAAGAATTGGACTCTGCAAGAAATGGCCAGAACCATGATCAATGAAACCAATATGGCTAAGCATTTCTGGGCAGAAGCAATAAACACTGCATGCTATATTCAGAATAGAATCTCTATCAGACCTATTCTAAATAAGACTCCCTATGAATTGTGGAAGAATAGAAAGCCCAACATTTCATATTTCCATCCTTTTGGATGTGTATGCTTTATTCTGAACACTAAAGATCATCTTGGTAAGTTTGATTCCAAAGCACAAAAATGTTTCCTTCTTGGATATTCTGAACGCTCAAAAGGCTACAGAGTATACAATACTGAAACATTGATTGTAGAAGAATCAATCAATATCAGGTTTGATGATAAGTTTGGTTCTGAAAAACCAAAGCAGTTTGATAATTTTGCAGATTGTGATATTGATATATCAGAAGTTGTTGAGCCAAGAAGCAACGCATCAGAAGCAGAGCTTCTCAGAAGAAAAGAATCTGAAGATCAAGTATCAGCTTCTCTGGACAATCTAAGCATTTCTGAAGAACCACCTGTCAGAAGATCATCCAGACTCACTTCTGGTCATTCAGAAGATGTTATTCTTGGAAAGAAGGATGATCCAATCAGAACAAGAGCATTCCTTAAGAACAACGCAGACTGTCAATTAGGTCTTGTATCTTTGATCGAGCCAACTTCTGTTGATCATGCTCTAGAAGATCCAGACTGGATAATTGCTATGCAAGAAGAACTGAATCAGTTTACAAGGAATGATGTTTGGGATCTTGTTCCTAGACCAGATGGATTCAATATAATTGGTACAAAGTGGGTCTTCAGAAACAAGCTCAGTGAGAAAGGTGAAGTGGTAAGGAACAAAGACAGACTGGTGGCTCAGGGTTATAGTCAGCAAGAAGGGATTGATTATACAGAAACCTTTGCACCAGTGGCCAGGTTAGAATCTATTCGTCTATTAATTTCATTTGCCACTCAACATAACATCACTCTTCATCAGATGGATGTTAAGAGTGCCTTCTTAAATGGTTATATAGATGAAGAAGTTTATGTCCATCAACCTCCTGGTTTTGAAGACTCTATGTCTCCTAATCATGTTTTTAAACTTAAGAAATCATTGTATGGATTGAAACAGGCTCCCAGAGCTTGGTATGAACGCTTAAGTTCTTTCCTTCTGGATAACGGTTTCACTAGAGGAAAAGTGGACACTACTCTCTTTTGTAAAACCTTTAAAAGGGATATTTTAATTTGTCAAATATATGTAGATGATATTATTTTTGGAACATCTAATGCTACACTTGGAAAGGAGTTTGCTGAGTCTATGCAGGCTGAGTTTGAAATGAGCATGATGGGAGAACTCAAGTATTTCCTTGGAATACAAATAAATCAAACATCAGAAGGAACGTATGTTCACCAAACCAAGTATGTGAAGGAACTTCTGAAGAAGTTTAATCTTCTAGACTGCAAAGAAGCCAAAACTCCTATGCATCCAACATGTATCCTAGGTAAGGATGAGGTAAGTAAGAAGGTAGATCAGAAGTTATACAGAGGTATGATTGGATCTCTTCTATATCTGACTGCTTCTAGACCTGACATTCTTTTCAGTGTTTGTTTGTGTGCTAGATTCCAATCAAACCCTAGAGAATCTCATTTAACTGCTGTTAAGAGAATTCTAAGGTATCTGAAAGGTACTACTAATGTTGGCTTAGTTTACAGAAAATCTAAAGAATACAACTTAGTAGGATTCTGCGATGCTGACTATGCTGGAGACAGAATTGAAAGAAAAAGTACTTCAGGAAGTTGCCAATTTCTTGGAAGTCATTTGATCTCTTGGTATAGCAAGAAGCAAGCAACTATTGCTCTATCAACAACAGAAGCAGAATATGTCGCTGCTGCTGGTTGTAGTACACAGATGCTCTGGATGAAGAGTCAGTTAGAAGATTATCAGATATTTGAGAGTAACATTCCTATATTCTGTGATAATACTTCTGCTATATGTTTATCTAAGAATCCTATTCTTCATTCAAAAGCTAAACATATTGAGATTAAACATCATTTCATAAGGGACTATGTTCAGAAGGGTGTTATATCTTTAAACTTTGTTGATACAGACCATCAATGGGCTGATATCTTTACAAAACCCCTGGCTGAAGATAGGTTTAAGTTCATTCTGAAGAACATCAGTATGGATTTATGCCCAGAATGAGAAGATGAGAAGTTCTTATATATGAGTATCTTCTGAAATGAAAATGGATTATCTTTTATCAGAAGTTCTGATTGAAATCTTTTAGAAATTATGATTCGGTTATTACTAACGTTTCATTGTCTAAGTTGATTCAGAACCTTTTTTAAAGCAAAACAGCTGTTACGCTTTTGTCTCGGGATGGTAAACCTGTCGTTACTATTCATGGATAAACGTGCGTGCAGTTGAAGGGACGCCGACCATAGGTAACTGTGCCAGTCACCTCATTTGTCTTTATTATCTCTCCTCTTTTCACGCAACATTAATTGTTTTTCATCAATTGCTTCATTTTATTTTCTTTTAAATACTCTTCAAACATTTTTTGTTTTCCTATCTCGTTGTATTCCTCTTAAAGTTTTTTTTCTCTCTTTCGTTTTCGTCTCTTGCTCAAACAAGTTTCTTCTTTCTTTTAAAAATCCTTGCTCAAACCTAGCGTTCACCCTAAGCCTGTTGAAGATCTATGACTCAAAGGCGACAGATCTCTGCATATCTCGGGATGGCTCTCCTAATACCTCTCAAGGCAGACCTCTTCTTTGATGTTGTTATCAACTTTCATCCAAAGACAGAAGACTTTCTTGAGTTATGGGAAGAGGTTAAGAATGATATTCTTGACTTCTATGTTGAGGGAAAGCCCCGTTTGCAACATTAGCTCTCTGTCTGTGAACTGTCCCTCACTTCCTCCTTGGTCTCTGGGATCTCTCCTACAATGGAGGTTCCAGTCTGGAAGACAAGAAGTCCTCAGGGATTCTTGATGGGTTGACACAGAGCGTGTCCTGCTAGGGTGCTGTTTTTAATTTTTGTAGTCATTTCCTCTTGGGATGACTTTTTATGTATTTGCTAGGAATGTTTCTCTGCTTGTTAAACATCTTCATGTAATATCTTTTGATTATCAATAAAAAAGTTTCTTTGCTTTTACATTCCAGTAAAATTTTCTTTGTCGTTTTTATGCATCTGAATCTTTTGAAATATTCTTTTTGATGTTATGACAAAAAGGGGGAGAAAGATAAATGATAAATGATTTGATTAATCTATCAGTTGCTGGGTAAAGCTCCCACACATTTACTAACAAGAACTGCAAGTTCTATATGGTTTAAGTGTTTTGCAGGTATAAAGAACAGAAGAGAATCTTCAGAAGCAAACACAAGAAGCAAGCTCATGGATACTGAAGCAAGCTGAGTGCTATCAAGCTTCAGATATCAGAAGCACTGACAATAGAATTTAATCCATATTTGTCTATTTGTTTTTTGACAAAATTCTATTTGCTCTGATACATTATTTTAGCCTATATAGCTCTGATATATATGGCTCTGATACATATAATGTTATAGCTCTGATACATATAATGTGTTAGAATATACATCTTATGTTCTGACTCGTTCATGCTGACTTTTGTCGTTTAGTTTTTGTTCTGTAACATTTCAGGATGTAGAGATGCTCTGATGATGCTCTGGTACATTCAACAATGTTCTAATACAAATCTAGCATGAAGTGATGTTAGTAGACATTCAAAGTTCTGAAGCTATCCGAGGGAAGCAGAAATCAGAAGATGTGAATGTTCTAAAAGATCCAGAAAACTCAAGTTCTGAAGCTGTCCTGAATGGAAGCAGAAATCAGAAGCTGTGAATGTTCTGAGGATCGAAGAAATTCAAGTTCTGAAGCTGTCCTGAATGGAAGCAGAAATCAGAAGCTGTGAATGTTCTGAAGATCAAAGAAATTCAAGTTCTGAAGTTGTCCTAGATGGAAGCAGGAATCAGAAGCTGTGAGTGTTCTAAGGATCTAAAGAAATTCTAGTTCTGAAGCTGTCCAATGGAAGCAGAAGTCAGAAGCTATGAATTCTCTGAAGGCAGAAGCTTATGTGATCGTCTCTACCGAAATAATCAGGGAAGTCTTTTATTAAAGTTCTTCGAGTATTTATTTCAGGGGGAGATTGTTAATCTCAGGGGGAGACATATTCATATGCTTATGCTATAGCTGTGTAATTTGTCTTTTGCCGTCTGTTCTTTCTGATCGCAAATTCATATCATTTATATATGTTTTTGTCATCATCAAAAAGGGGGAGATTGTTAGAACAAGATTTGTTCTGATCAATTGTCTTAGTTTTGATGATAACAATAATATGAATTTTGCTTAAGATAATATGGTACTCTAATCCAATGCAATTTCCTTTTCAGGAAATATATAAAGAGTACGCATAATTCAACGCTCAGAAGCTTTGTCTCAAAGGGTTCAGCATGCAACATCAGAACATGGTCTGGCAAGACATCAGAAGATGGTCGAAGCAGAATCAGAACATGGGTCTATGGAAGCATCAGAAGAACATGAGATCAGAAGCACTGAAGCTCAGAAGATGGTATCACGCAACAGAAGCACTTCACGGTCAGAAGATCAGAAGATGCTATGCACCAAGCTGTTTGACTCTGATGATATTCAAACGTTGTATTCACAAACATCAGATCAGAAGAAAGTACAAGTGGCAGGCTACGCTGACTGACAAAAGGAACGTTAAAAGCTACTAAAGGCTACGTCAGTAGACACAGCGTGAACAAGGCTCGAGGTAGTTGACAAAAGCGTATAACATTAAATGCGATGCTGTACGGAACACGCAAAGCATTAAATGCACTCAACGGTCATCTTCTCAACGCCTATAAATATGAAGTTCTGATGAGAAGCAAGGTTAACGACTCTGAACAAGATTATTCAAATTAACTTGCTGAAACGCTGAAAAACTCAAAGCTCAGAATCTTCATCTTCATCAAAGCTCACTACATTGCTGTTGTAATATTTTAGTGAGATTAAGCTTAAACGATTAAGAGAAATATCACAGTTTGTGATTATAGCTTTTAAGAAGCATTTGTAAACTCTTGAATTGATTACATTAAGTTGTAAGGAACTAGAGTGATCGTGTGGATCAGAATACTCTAGGAAGTCTTAGGAGTGAACTAAGCAGATTGTAACTAGAGTGATCGTGTTGATCTGTATACTCTAGAAAGTCTTAGAGGGTATCTAAGCAGTTGATTCCTGGAGTGATCAGTGTGTGATCAGAATACTCTGGAAGACTTAGTTGCTGACTAAGTGGAGAACCATTGTAATCCGTGCGATTAGTGGATTAAATCCTCAGTTGAGGTAAATCATCTCTGCGGGGGTGGACTGGAGTAGCTTAGTTAACAGCAAACCAGGATAAAAATAACTGTGCAATTTATTTTTATCGTCCAAGTTTTTAAAGCTACACTTATTCAAACCCCCCCTTTCTAAGTGTTTTTCTATCCTTCAGTAATTTCAACTATAATGTCCAATGTGCTGAAATTTTCATCTCTTTCAATACTTTGTTACTATTATCTCAATTTGATTGGTTCTTCAGATAACTTGGACAAAATTGTCCAGGAAGGTGTGCTGTCAAGAAAAGCGAACAACTGCTTTATTAATTTATTAATAAGAGCAAGGTTAGTATTTTCTCTTAATGGATTGTTTGGCTTTGGCCACAATTTAATTATAATCAACAAGAATATTCCATTTAAAATATAAATAATAATTAAAATTAAACTACGAATGAGTATGGCCATCTTTTGTTACTATGTGTCACTGGGAAAAATCGTATCTTTTTCGGGATGAGACACCTGATGCCTTCTTTGGGCTCGAGTGCTCAAAAAAATGATTTTTCTTTTGTTTCGACCAAACTTTTTATTGTTTCCAAAGTAGGAAAAGGAAAAAAGCTGCAATAACCTAAAAAGTGGGGGAGAGATCTTTAGGTAAGAGGGTTGGTTATACGAAGGGAAGGTATTAGCACCCAACGTATCTATAGTACTCTATAGGTTTCTTTGCTATGTTTTTCATTCTATGTTATTGAGAGGTTCTGTTGTGAGATAGGTGGGAAACTAAGGTGTTTATTTGATTATGCTCGCAAAGATCATCGCGATCCTCTGCATACATATCCCTTAGAGGGAATCAGAGCATCTGTAGCTCGGGGTCTACGGGTGCTAAAGTTTGAGTGGTTTGAGGGAGAAGTTTTGCTCGCCAAGGATACGACCTTGTGCCTACGTATTCTCAAAGGGATGTTGAGAAAGTCAGAGCAATCGTAGTTCCCACTTATGCTAGTGGAAGCAAAGGAAAAGAGACAAATGTCATCTCAATGTTCGATGTATCTAATCTATATCATCACATACATCTGTTTGATTTTTGTTTGAAATCTTTTCATTATAAGCCCTGGGCTGTGCCACTTATGGTGCTTAGAATGATAAAGATGTTTTTTAGCCAGCCTTGTGGCAAAAACTTTCAATGAAGTCAGCCTTGTGACAAAAAGTTTTGATTAATCAGCCAGCCTTGTGGCAAAAGTTTCAATGAAGTCAGCCTTGTGACAAAAACTTTGATTAATCAGCCAGTATGGTGGCAAAAAGGTTTGATTGATTAGCCAGCCTTGTGGCAAAAAGAGTTATTTGATTGATTGATTGTTTGTGATGAAAAAGAAGAGATACTCCTATCATAGAGATGATAAATGTCTAATCTCCTAGGGTATTTGATTTGGATATTGGGGATGCTTATAAGAAGCCCGTGGGTCCTTGTACGAAGCCCAAGAGGAGGCTATCCGAGGGTCCTGGCATTGTAAGCCCAAGAGGAGGCTATGGGAGGGACAATCGAGGGTCCTTGCATTGTAAGCCCAAGAGGAGGCTATGGGAGGGACAAGTTGTTTGTACGAAGCCCAAGAGGAGGCGTGGTATAGTTGGTTTGAGCTCTTAGAGCGATTTCACCAGGAAACCATACTCTATGTCCTAACCTAAACTAGGGAGATTCTTTGCACGAAGCCCAATAGGAGGCTATGGGGAACCTAGTGTTGTACTAAGTTGAACAAGTCTATATAACATGAACAAACACATGAGCAAGTATGAACAAACATGGACAAACATGAACAAGTATGAACAATTACATATATATGACAAAGTGTGTGTATATAATGGAGTTTATGAAGGAAATATACCTGTAAGCATGATCCATTTGTATACACGGGGCTCGGGACTTATACTCGGGGAGAGGCCCATTGAGTTTATTCAGAAGCTGTGTAAACAAGTATTTACAAAGGGGCTTGGGACTTATACCTACATGGAGGCCCATGGTATTTTTGGGGAAGATTTAAAGAAAACCTTCATTTTTGATTAGTTATTCAAAGTTAAAAAACAAATTGATCGAGGTATGTACAAAAGGTGTATGTACAATGAAATACCTAATTTCATGTAAGGGAATGGGACTTATACCTATGTGGAGGCCCATGTTTTATTTTCTAAAACATGGTTGATTGTTTTTGTTAAGTTTGTCGTTTTTGAAAACAGTTTGAAAAGTTTGAAAGAAGTTTACTGTTTCAAAGAAAAAGGAAAGGGACTTATACTCTCTAATATTCGAGAGGCCCATATTGATTGAAGAAAAACCCTAATTTTTCATCTTGTTATTCGAGGGTTTAAATCAATTTTGATCGCGGTATAAAAAGATAGGCGTATATACAATGAAAAAAACCTAAATTTATACAAAGGAATGGGGCTTATACCATAAGAGATGCCCATGATTTTGAAAATCAATTGATTAATCCAAAGAGATTTGATCAAGAGTTTTTGAAAGGAGAACCAAAAAGAAATGGTTTTGAAAGCGATTTGTTTTGAAAAACGACGATCGTTTGTTTTGAAGTTTTGAAAGAAATCAACTTAATTAAGAAAAACACAAAGATTGTACTTAATTAATACCTAAATGATTAGGGTTTGATCACAAAATATTTACAAGTGATTAGGTTTGAAAAATCAAATGAAAAACAATATCTAAAGTATTTAAAAACACTTAAAAATATGTCATTTTAAACCTAATTAAAAATGTATTAAATAAATATTTTTTTGTGATTTTTTTTTATATTCATAAAATATATGTGTTAAATAAAAAGTGTGCAAAAAAAGAAGTAAAAATAATTAATTTTGATTAGTTAAAATGATTGAAGAAGTTGTATAAAAAACCAAAGAAAATAAGTGATAAAAAATAAGGGATGGGCCAGCCAAGGCTTGAACCCACGCCCTGAGGTTCACTACTCAAAACAACAACCAACTAAGCTGCGCGCGCAGCTTGTTAGTGACACACGTTCCATTCAATATATTGAAAAACAAACATTTGAAATTTATGAACAAAAAAAAGGCGCCAAGAACACATCCCTATTCTGATTTTAAATTTTTCTGAAACTGAACCAATTTGATCAAGTGAATAGCCTATCTTGCTCGATTTTTCACAAGGAACATGATGGTATCCTCATAATTCATTTATTTCCTCTCTAAGATCATCAATTTTCTGGAAATCGTGAAGAACCCTAATTCTATGATTCAATCTGAAATCGTGTATGTGCAAGTTATGATGCAATTGATTGAGGGTTAATGATCCATATGTATGCAGAAACATGATGGTAAACCAGTTTTTCATTTATGATGCATGAATGATAGAGTTTGAAGTTCAAAGCACTTACCTCAAAAACTTGCAAAACTGGAAATTGAAATCGTGCCTGGAGGTGTTACAGATGTTGCTTCTCGATCTGGACAGCTTCAATGGACCTTATGGAAGGTGTTTGAATGCCTGGAATGAACTGGAAACCTCTTGATCAATCTATGGTACCCGATCTGCAGTATGGCTCAAGTGAGGATCAAGCTTGATGATTTTGATGTTTCAGGTCATGGATGATGGTTGGAACAGTTCATATGAAGTATATGGATGATGTTTAGAAGGTTAGTTTGGACATAATTGGCTTGGTATGGATTTTGGCATGATAAGGCTCTCTTTATGCATACATGGAAGTGAGGTAGTGATTTTGGAATTTAGGTGTTTTTGAGGTGTATGAGGGGATCGAGCACATCCCATATGATGTTTATGAGTTGTTGGAAGCATTACTTTGGCCAGAACTTCAAGGGTTTAGAGGTTGAGATTTCTACCTCTTTGAAACTTAAGAAACTTGCAATTCAAGAAAGAAAGAGAAAAACTATCTTTTGTGAGGTTTTGGTGTGTTTTTGAATGGAGTTTAGACCTCTATTTATAGGCCAAGAGTTCTGAACTCAGACCTTTGCAAGTTGATCAAGGAGTGATGATTTGGCTTAAGAGATAAAATGGAATCTTTTACATTTAATGCAAAATGGTTAAAGTGACTTAACCATGGTTATTCTTCCAAGCTTCTTATCCTCTTCCATTCTGATCTTCAAATCAGAAAATATCTTTCAATTATTGCTTTGATGTGTCATTACTTGCATTAGAGGCCATATAGCATTGAAACTTAGTGAAAAATGGTGGAAATTCAAGCATAATGGTCACTAATGTCAAAATTCAAAACCATAACTATGCTCCATATTTTTTCATGCTCTTGGACATTTTGGAAAGCTCATGTTACACACTTCAAAACCCTAGTTGAAAGTTTCTTCAATACCTTTAAGGAAATGGGTGAAAAAGATCCATGAACTTTGAAGAAAATGAGGTTTTAAGTGAAGTTTTCAAAAAGTACCAACTTTGAAGCTCCATTTCTCTTAAATGGTTGATCTTTTGGAAAAAAATTATATGTGTCAAAGTTGTTCATTGGATCAAAATCTACAACTTTCATGTTGGAAGTTTTTTTCAGTTTGTAGGTGACATTTTGAGAAATTCCCTTCCAAAGTTTGGAAAAAACCATGCAAAACACTTAGAAATTTTTCTAAGTATGAAAAGTCAAACTTTTGACTTTTTGATTCTTGATTGATTTTCTTGATTTTTCTTGATCAAATGACTTCATATATCATATATTGATGATTCAAAACTTCAAAAGTCATGGTTGACCAAAATTCCCCAAAAGTCAATGGTGATCTTGTACAGTTGACTTTTTCAGACGAATCGCGTTTCTGGAGATTTCAAATGAACCAGGCTATCCTCACCAAATGAGTGGTATGAATGGATCACATTGAGTTATTGGAGGACCTTAAGCCATGGTTTAAGTGGTGGCACCATGTTCTGATTAAAAAGTTAGTTGTTCAAGTGAATTAGGTCAGAAACCCTAATTGTCGACCCGATGAAATTGATGACTGTGGATCTTAAATTGAGATGTAATTTCCATTGGATATTGTCATAGGGATTATTTGAAGATGATTGAAACCTTGGAGTAATCTCCTGGGGATTTTTAGGGTTTCCCAAATGTGATCCCTGATTTCAGTCCCTGATAGTTCAAAAACCCTAATCTGATGATTTGAAATTTCACTGTTGATCAATCCTTGTGTAGGGGATGTCTTGAGTCAATAGATTAGGTCAAAATGATGCACTTGGGGTCTTGAGGTCATGTCCCAAGTCATTAGGTCAAATCCTGAGCAAAAGTCAGGGGTATGCTATCTTCAGTCAAAACCCTAATCTGGTTGATTCAAAGCCTTTGAGCTTGTTGAAATGAATTTTTGAGGACCAAATGTTGAATGTTGATGAAGATAGTTCCTTTGAGATGAAGGGAGAACAAAACCCTAATTGATTGTTACTTGTATTGATGAGTGATTTCTTGTTTAATCCCTGCTGAGCACAAGTAGCAAACACAAGCTATGCAATTTGTTAGAGATGCAAATGATGCATATGCAATGATATGAGGTGGTATCTTAGGTCAAAAATTGGGGTATGACACTATGATATCAAAAACTAATCATTTTTCTTTGAAGAAATTGCATTCTGTGATGGTGACGGGTGATTTGTTTCAAAAATATCTATAGATTACACCATATTAGAAAATAAAAATAGTGATATCCAATTCTTTTATAATCTAAACTGCTTTTAGATTCTAATATTCTCTCATACTTGTTGCAAGTCAACAAAAAATAGATATAAAATAATTGTTTTGTCAATACAAGACATTTATAATCACCTGATAAAAGATGAGGAAGATAAATCTGCAAATCACAGAAAAATTGCAAACCCTTTTTCAATTGTAATTTGCCTCTTAACAAATTATTTTTGAACGGAAAAATAAAAAACCCAAAACACTCTCAACAAACTATTTTACCCCACTTTTAGAAACACAACTACCCAAATTCCCAAAACACCCAAAAAAACTACATTTTGCTGTTGTTTATAAAACTTTAACTAACTATCTATATTTATATTATTACTCCAATTCTATTTTCTTCCTACTATCCGATATGGGATTTAAATGAATATATTATTAAACCCAACACGAATACTTTCTCATGCGATCCAAAGCCACTGGATTATTTTAAGAAGGTTATATAACTAATTCATTTTAAATTTATATATTTGTTATGTATTAGTATAACCTATCATCTTATATAATAATATATTTATATTTTCCAGGTTATTCTTAAAGTGGAAGAATTTGGATATATACCTGAGACATATATTCAATCAGAACTACACCATGCACCGGTGATCGCGTGCATTAAGTGGACTGGCACTTCAAAGAACTACATCATGCACCGGTGGTCGCGTGTATTAAGTGGACTGACACTTCAAACAACTTAAGAAAGGTAAAGATTTATATTTGAGATGTGTGAGAGACCAAAATGGTGTTGAAACTAGTTTAATGTGTTTAATTTTAATTTTCTAACAAATAAAATTCATCTATCTAATGTATTTTTTGATAAATTTTATAACATGCAGGGTAATAAAGTTTATTGCAGCCCCGTTAGAGATTCAAAACTCCGACCTCATTGTCGTTATCATGCCATAGTAATTACTATTTACCTCATTTCCGTTATCATGCCATAGTAATTACTAGTTACGGGAGGCAGGAGATCAGGAAGGAATAGGTTCCGTATTGGACGCTGGGTATGGAAAAATTAGCCATGGTTAAAAATGGTGTGAAGCTGACTATGGTAAAATTAGCTGAATATGATACAAAGGAAAAAATAGCACAATATGATAGAAACGAAAAATTACCAGAATAGGATACATATCAGGATCTGTCATCGATGATTCATTTACTATCTACAAAATTTCGGTTCCACATTAGGGGACATAATAAATATAATGTTACACTACTAGTGGGAGTTGATAATGGGTTTTGATAAGGGTTTTTTCTCTATTGTTGCTTATGATGCAAATTACTTTAAAATTCTTTATTAAATTATCACTTTAGAAAAGTTGAGTTTTGTCAACAAGTCAACCATGAAAAGTTGACTTATTAAAGAATTGATAGACTATTCCTGCAAACAACTTGTCTTTCTAATTTAGTAATTAGTTGAAATATAATAAATATACACTCTCTCAATTTCGTCTTTTGAATGGAAAAATTGCAAACTCTCATTTTCGAACAGAAAAATAGAAAACCTCTCAACAAATAATTTTTGAAAAAACAAATAGAAAACCTTTTCAACAAACTATTTTATCCTATCAACAATTTTTGAACGAAAAAATAGAAAACCTTTTCAACAAACTATTTTATCCTATCCTTTAGAAACACAACTACCCATATCCCAATACACTTAAAAGTCTACATTTTGTTGTTGTTTATAAAACTTAAACTAACTCTCTCTATTTATATTATTACTCCAATTGTATTTTCTTCCTACTATCCGATATGGGACTTGGATGAATATTAACATATCATCTTAGATAATAATATATTTACATTTTTCAGGTTATTCTTAATTGGAAGATTCTGGATATATATATATATATATATATATATATATATATATATATATATATATATATATATATATATATATATATATATATATATATATATATATATATATATATATATATATATATATATATATATACACCTGAGAAGTATATTCAATCAGAACTACTACAATAACAGCTAAAGAATGGTAAATATTTAAATTTGGATGTGTGAGAGACCAAAATGGTGGTGAAAATGGTTTTATATGTTTAATTTTTATTTTCTAACAAATCAAATTCATCTGTCTAATGTATTTTTTGAGGACGCTGGTTATGAAAGAATTAGCAGAATAGGATAGAAAGGAGTACATAATAAATATAGTGGTACATTCCTAGTGGGCGTTGATGAGGGTTTAAACAATTTGGCTTTCTAATCCATTGCAATTGATAGTCTATTCCTGCAAACAATTTGGCTTTCTAATCCATTGCAACCCTCACTAAATAGCAATTTTTGGATGGAAAAACTACAAACCCTCTCAACACACTATTTTTGAATGGACAAATAGAAAACCCTCTCAACGAACTATTTTTGAATGGAAAAATAGAAAAACCTCTCAACAAACTCTTTTAACCTCACCTTTAGAAACACGACTACCTAAATCCCTAATACACTCAATTCTAATTTAAATAAAACTTAAACTAAGTATCGCTATTTATATTATTACTCCAATTCTATTTTCTTTCTATTGTCATATGTGGGACTTGGATGAATATACTATTTAACCCAACACGTATACATTCTCCCGCGATCCAAAGCCACTAGTTTGTTGTAGAAAGGTTATAAAACTAATCCATTCTAATTTATATATTTTTTATTTATTAGTATAACATATCATCTTAGATAATAATATATTTACATTATCTAGGTTATTCTTAAAGTGGAAGATTTTGGTTATATACCTGAGACGTATATTCAATGAGAACTACTCTATGCACTGGTGATCGCGTCCCCGTTAGAGATTCAGAACTAGGACCTCATTGGTGTTATGATGACATAGTAATTAGTAATTACAGGAGCCAGAAGATCAGGAAGGAATAAGTTCTGTATTGGACGCTAGCTATGGAAAAATTAGCAGAGTAGGATACAAAGGAAGATCTCTCATCGATGATTCGTTTATTATCTACAAAATTTTTGTTCAACATTAGGGGACATAATAAATATAGTGGTACATTCCTAGTGGGAGTAGATAGTGGGAGTTGATAAGGGTTTTTTCTCGATTGTTGCTCACTACAAGAAAATTAGGGTTTAACGACACTTAGATCTCGACAGTTGGATGATAACTATCGTCTTTCTCCATTTGCGACGGTTGTCGAGGCAGTTTTGGAGAACCTCCCTTTTATTTTTTAAAAGATTGATAAAAGTAGCGACGATTAGGCACCCAACCACCGTAAACCGTAGCCTACGACAGTTTTGTCAACTGCCACCCTTCCCCTATTTAAAGTCGTGACGGGTACTTCACCTGCCATCCCCAATAAAACCATCCTAAAGCACAATAAAACGCTAAATACATAAAAATATTTCCCTTTCTTCACCCCTGGGATTCAAAGCTCAAAATACTTCCTTCAACCTTTAATTCAAAGCTCAAAATACTTCCTTCAACCTTTAATTCAAAGCTCAAAATACTTCCTTCAACCTTTAATTCAAAGCTCAAAAACTCCTCTCTCCACCATAATCAGTAAATCAAAGCTCAAAAATCCTTTGTTCTCCACCAACGATTCTAAAATTAAAAGATTAAAATCCCTTTCTTCAATCTCCACCAATAACAACAACACCATTTGAAGAACGTCACCGATTCGAAGAACCTTCATGTTATTGGCTTGACCATTTGAAGAACGTCACCGATTCAAAGGTAACTAACCGATTCGAAGAACATCACCGCCTTCGTTCCCTCTTCGTTCTTTGGTAAGTCTCCCTTATCTGATTTCACTTTCTATGGTCGGATTCTTGATGAATGAGACGTTTTAACCATTTCTTAATTTTATCTTCATTCTTTTTCTCCCTTCAAGAAGCCCTGACTGAAGAGAATCTTCTGTTTCTAAAGGCGTGGAGAACATGCATTGCGCTATGAGCCCGTGAACAATCGGAAGAGACGTGTATGCCTTTGATTTTCTACCTTTAACTCTATTTTCTAATTTGCTGAATAAACACGGTGTTTTATGATGGTAGGTTATTTATGCTTTCATCATAGAAAATCATTTACCATTGACTTTTAAGGATTGAATAATGGAATTACCATATTACTTTACCATTGAATAGTTTGATGTTTGCTTCACGAGTAAAAACAGAGGCATGGTATCTTTTGGAAGGAAATTCGTGAAAGATGCTTCTTATGAGTTCATTGATAACATGGAATTCATCTCTCCAAGTCGACTTGTCGTTGTTCTCGCGTCAACTCCCCGAGGTGTCCTCAAATCAACACTCAGAGTTGTCACCGCAACCAAGAGTCTCATTTTTGACTCACAATAACCAGGTTTGGTTGGTTTAATGATTTAAAAGACTTTATTATTCTTTAATTTTTAGATAGAGCTAACATGCTTGTTCTAGACGAGATATTAATCATGTATGGGTGATTTCGTTTTCTATAAAATAGAGCTTGAACATTATAAGAAATGTCCTTGTATTTTATGCGGTTGAGCTGTGTCAGGGCATGAATGCTGAAACAAAAAGGGTTGCTAAATCTCTGTATAATATGCATGCTTCACATAGTTTTAGCATTTATGATCTGTCGAAAATAATGGCTTGTTTTTCAAAATTGGCCGTGAGAAGAACAAATGATTTCATGATGGTCTAAATTTATATGATTACATAAGCTATCAACTTCTCTTGTTGAATTATTGGGGCAAAAAAAAACTAATATTTGATTACTTAATTATCTTGAGAACATTTTTTTCATTCCCAATAATTGTAAATTTCATAACTGAAATTCATTATTTGAGAGCACTTCAATATTCACACAACCTTGAGTTTATTCCTTTTGACTACAAGCTAAGAGAATATACTGGTTAAATGTCATAATAGGTGTGAGGCTGAACGCATTGATCACAGAAGTATCTATTTTGAGACATGTAACCTTTTATGATATACTCATTAGTTTAGTGACCTGTTAGCATGATTGGTTTCATTGTTAAAACGTTTTGCTAATTACATACTCCCTCTGTCTCAAAATAAATGTCACATTTGAAAAAAAAATTGTCCCAAAATAAGTGTCACAATCAACTTTTTATCCAAATAGTTCCAATATTACCCCTAATAATTATTCTATTTTATTTTTGTAGGATAGCTTTTTTTCAAGATATAATTAATGAAAAGGAATAAAAATGAACCTTGAGCAATGCACGTATTTATTATTTGTAGTCTTTACATGTAAGGTACTAATAACATAGTTCATTGTTTTTTGATATAGAGTAACGTTCATTTTTTTGTTTCTATATAATTAAAACAAATTATGAAAAGTATACAGCATCCTTACTCATAGTTCTTGAATTAAATTGAATATGGAAAAAAAATTAATGAAAATCATGAAGTTGAAAGAGATGCACTGTTGAAGCGGTAAAGCGGCAAGCAAAAAGTAATAGGTATTATTTATTACCGGGTGATATAGGTTATATCGTATCGTAGTCCACAGAGATTGGTGAGATGAACTGCCGTTCGACTATCTCGCGTTCTAAGTTTCATGATTTGGGTGCGGAAAGGTAAATGCGGGAAAAGTAAATAAAAGCAGATAAACAATCTCAATAGTCTAAGAGAAATAGTTATGGAATTGCATTTCGTTCTACCCGTCGAATACTTAAATCTGAAGATCTATCGCTCGACACTCACAATACGAATCAACATCACCGGGCATCACTCGAGATACCACATCGGTGTCCATGTCTGCAACACCGACGAAAGCTCAACCGTACTATTCACATCAGCGATTTCTCCACCGACACAAACAACACGGAGGCATTAGACTCGATACCCACTACGATTGTTAGTCCTGAATCCATGTCTGCAACCCAGAAACTAACAGTTATCATTCCTAATCAAGATCCATGGTGTCCATGTCTGCAACAACACAAATCCAGAGCATTTAAGCAAAAAGATCAAGAACAACAACAATGGTGATTTGTAAAGAGAATATATAAACGATCCCAAGATCCACAAATATACATACAATAAGAGTAGAAACATACATACAACACCCACCATTGGAATGAAACAAAGGGAAGAGAGAAGATGAACTGGAAAGATCTCACCGGTACAATGAAATCGAGTCAGATCCATGATCAATCCACTTGACGTCGCACCCAATGGTGTTTCCTAAGCCTCTAAACTACTAAAAAAGGATCAGAGCTCAACTTGTCAAGAAGAGGTGATAAAAAAACCTAAAAAATCTGTTATTAACTATTTATACAAAACAGAGTTTCGCAGTGGGCGCGACGCGCCCTACTTCGGCGCGATGCGCCCTTTAAAAATTTAGCAAACCGCCCTCCGGCGCGACGCGCCCTAATCCGGCGCGACGCGCCCTAACTTCTGCCAGACTAAGCTCTTCAAACTCAAAGAGGGCGCGACGCGCCCTACAGCGCGTGAAGCGCCCTGCACCAGAACAGCAGAATTATTTCCTCAAGGCTCTCGCAGCCGTGTCTTCGACACTTTATTCCTCAAGGCTCCGAAAACGCAAGAATACCTACAAAAATACAACAAAACTATCAAACGGTATAAAAGTGTATGAAAATACAAGTATTCGTAAAGTAAACGTAATTACACAAAAACGGGAGATTATTCAAACGGTATTAACAAAAAGCGTCGATAAGTGCCACTATTTACATACACAAAATAACTACAATTTGGCACTTAACAACTCTCCCCAACTAGAATTTGTTTGTCCTCAAACAAGGCCAAACACTCAAATCGCAAAAGTAGAAATCCAAAGAATCAAAAATCAACAACGTTTAGAAAAACGAAACAATTGTACGGTTCAAATAAAAACGCACAAACAAAGTAAACACTTACCACAATCCTACAACGAACATGAAAATGAAACGAATCCTAAGTACAAAAATCATATAAAACATTCTAAAACAAAACAAGCTCAATCACGAATTACGCCTAGCAAAAACTCATCGGTAGATGAAAAACACCGAAAGGTGAGGACTTTGACACACACCCGACAAACTTGCAAACAAAAGACAAAATTATGCATTCATCCAAAAAATAGTATCGAAAATGCAACGGCACGAATCACAAGGGCTTTAAAGGTTGTAATGTGGCTCGGTTAACAAACAAATGATAAGTCCTAAAGCTAATCGAAACAAAAACTTGCCTAAACCTAAGGGAGTAATTACTTCCACAAAGTTTCAAACAATATAATTTCAATCAAATTTCTTCTTTATCACAAATTGTCAAACCAAAACATAATACTTATTAGCACATTCTTATTCAAAACTCTTTTTGTTCTTTTCTTTTTCAAGCTTTTCTCTTTTTTTCTTTCTTTTTCTTTTCTTTCTTTCTCTTTTTTTTTTCTTTTTCTTTTTCTTTTCTTAACCTCACATCAATCACAACATAAAGAGGCAAACATCTTCTCCCCAACTTGAATTCAACCATAACATAAAGCGAATACTCCCTACTTTCTAAGGCAAGGTAAAAATCCAACTAAACATCATAGTTAAGGTCAAGAAAACAAAGATAATCAAAATCCATCAAAAAGGGTGAACTATGTCTCAAGTTCAAAAACAAAATGGACAATTACAAAAAGGCTCAAAGGGGGTACGAATGGTCACACACTCACAAGGTAAAATGACATTTGGCTTATGGTAGTTGTGCTCAAAATCAAACAAGTGCCTTGATCACTTTCGTGCATTCACAAAATCGATACAGACGAAAGATTAAACATAATAATATCCAGTTAAAACAAGAAATGTCGGTCACTCACATATATACACAATGGAAAGCCACCTCACATTTATGGTAAAAAAAGGGAAAAACTAATTGTGATTCAAGTCATGAGCAAGTTATGCAAAAAGAATGGGTAATATGAAATATGTACAAATGAAAAGTCTCCTAAACATGCTATGCTATAGAAAGCGATAAACGAGTACCTTGCAACGTACAAATTCTATCAATCATTACCGCACAACTGGCTTGTTGAATCAATCAAAATCGAAGAATTACCAAATGCGACTCTAAGTAATCGGGACAAAATTTGAGTCTAAACACAAACAAAAGAATTAAAAATAAATCGATAAAATACTATACTATAAAGCCTTGGTGTAAGTGGGAAAAAGGCGAGCCGAGTGACCCGTTAAAAAGAGGTCACTGGCCAAAAGCAACCCAGCGCGCGACGCACCCATGAGCGCGCGACGCGCGCTACACCAGAAAAACCAGACCAGTCTAAAAAGACAGATTTTCCAGTGAGCCACCACTTAACACCTACACAACTCAATTACAGAAAAACAGAAAAATAAAACCGTTGGGGTGCCTCCCAACAAGCGCTCGTTTAACGTCGTTAGCTCGACGCCTTTATTGTTTCGCGAATGGTAGGAAACTTCCTCGCGGTACGCCAATGCTTTTGCCTCAAACGCAACCTAAAGAAAATGACCTGCCCAAACACTTAATCAAAACTATACGAAACTTAAAACATAAAACCATCGCAATGCGATTAATCTCAACCAATCCCCGACAACGGCGCCATTTTGTTGAAGCGGTAAAGCGGCAAGCAAAAAGTAATAGGTATTATTTATTACCGGGTGATATAGGTTATATCGTATCGTAGTCCACAGAGATTGGTGAGATGAACTGCCGTTCGACTATCTCGCGTTCTAAGTTTCATGATTTGGGTGCGAAAAGGTAAATGCGGGAAAAGTAAATAAAAGCAGATAAACAATCTCAATAGTCTAAGAGAAATAGTTATGGAATTGCATTTCGTTCTACCCGTCGAATACTTAAATCTGAAGATCTATCGCTCGACACTCACAATACGAATCAACATCACCGGGCATCACTCGAGATACCACATCGGTGTCCATGTCTGCAACACCGACGAAAGCTCAACCGTACTATTCACATCAGCGATTTCTCCACCGACACAAACAACACGGAGGCATTAGACTCGATACCCACTACGATTGTTAGTCCTGAATCCATGTCTGCAACCCAGAAACTAACAGTTATCATTCCTAATCAAGATCTATGGTGTCCATGTCTGCAACAACACAAATCCAGAGCATTTAAGCAAAAAGATCAAGAACAACAACAATGGTGATTTGTAAAGAGAATATATAAACGATCCCAAGATCCACAAATATACATACAATAAGAGTAGAAACATACATACAACACCCACCATTGGAATGAAACAAAGGGAAGAGAGAAGATGAACTGGAAAGATCTCACCGGTACAATGAAATCGAGTCAGATCCATGATCAATCCACTTGACGTCGCACCCAATGGTGTTTCCTAAGCCTCTAAACTACCAAAAAAGGATCAGAGCTCAACTTGTCAAGAAGAGGTGATAAAAAAACCTAAAAAATCTGTTATTAACTATTTATACAAAACTGAGTTTCGCAGTGGGCGCGACGCGCCCTACTTCGGCGCGATGCGCCCTTTAAAAATTTAGCAAACCGCCCTCCGGCGCAACGCGCCCTAATCCGGCGCGACGCGCCCTAACTTCTGCCAGACTAAGCTCTTCAAACTCAAAGAGGGCGCGACGCGCCCTACAGCGCGCGAAGCGCCCTGCACCAGAACAGCAGAATTATTTCCTCAAGGCTCTCGCAGCCGTGTCTTCGACACTTTATTCCTCAAGGCTCTGAAAACGCAAGAATACCTACAAAAATACAACAAAACTATCAAACGGTATAAAAGTGTATGAAAATACAAGTATTCGTAAAGTAAACGTAATTACACAAAAACGGGAGATTATTCAAACGGTATTAACAAAAAGCGTCGATAAGTGCCACTATTTACATACACAAAATAACTACAATTTGACACTTAACATGCACATGAAGATAAAGAAGATTTTGAAGTTGAAAGAGTAGAGGATTCTCTAGATTTTGAAACAGGTGCAGAAGAAGTTAAAGAAGATTTTGAAGAAGTTGAACAAGTGAATGACTCGGGTGAAGATAATGAAGGTGTTGAAGTTGCTATAGCAGAAGACAATCCAAATTTTGAGAGAGAAGATGAAGAAAATAATGAAGATAATAACATAGCACTCTTGAACATTGATTTAAATGTGCTGGCACATCCTGATTTTGATTTGAACGAAATCCTTGAAGAAGAAGATGAAGTATTTCGAGAAAGAGGAGTATTTGATCCAGAAGCAGAAATCAAAGAAGAGGTGAAGAAACTTATAAAAATATGGGTTCCAAGATTTTAAATTTTTCATAATCGTGTAATTTGGTTTTCATTTTCTATTGTTGCCAAGTTATAATTAATCCTATGATTTTAATTGTCTATTTTTGCCAAGTTATAATTATGATTTTTATTTCCTATTTTTGCCAAGTTATAAGTATGATTTTTATTTCCTATTTTTGCCAAGTTATCGTGCGTTATAGATTGAAACAAATTTTTCATATTGTACATGAGTATTAGAGATTTAAAAATAAAAGAAATTAATGATAAAATCATCTAAATAAAATCATCCCAAAATATTCAAGAAATTACAAATAAAATTAAAATAACTCAAATAATTAATTTAAATATCTAAGAACATCTTGCACTAATGTAGGATCACACTTCAATTGTTCAGGTAGTTGCCCTTGATGCTCCAACATTTCTTGTTTTAAATGTGGGATTTTATATTTTTGGAAGCCTATAGTCTTCATGATTTCGATCATACATGACTGCAAAGTTAAAAAAATATGATTTGATTTCACTGTGGAAAATGTTTCAAAAGATTTTTCAACGGCTTTCACTAGTTCATCAATAGAATTCGGCGACTCTTTATGTTGTAAGGATTGGATAGCATTGAAATATCCGAGATCTAAAATATTTAAATCTGGGGAGTTTGCTGGTTGACACATTATTCTAATGTCAAATCCATCTTGTGACGCTACTCGACAAAATTCTTCATCATGACAATCAATGTGTGTTCTTGCGTTGTCTTGTTGAATAAATATTGGAGATCCCTTTTCTTTTATTGGCCATTTTTCCTTAATGGCAGGTAAGATTTTCTCAATCAATAATGTCCTTATCACATGTTTATTAACTGAAGTAATCGGTTTAGTTTCTAAAGTTCCGGCAACTCTATTAATACTATTCCTTTTAGCCGGCTCTTGTGTGACAAAGGGAAATATACCAATCTTTCCAGAAAAAACTTCTTTTCCTTGCGCATCAAACCTTGGACGAGCTATAGCAACTAAGAACATAACTTTTTCAATGAAGTTCTTGCTTTTACATGTACGTAACGGAACTTCTTCATCTTACAGTAAGTAGTAGTTCTCTGATTTCTTTGTCATATAGAACCATTTTTCGTCGATATGAATGGTGTTATACTTACCTAAAAAAGTTGGATCATGTGGCAAGCTTGAACTATCTAGCATTGATAAACAAAAACGCAATCTGTCTTTTTTGTTTTCTTCCTTTAAAAAAGGCTTAATGGCATTTGAATGTCTCCGTAGGACTCCTGACTTTAAATATCTATGCAATGTGCTCTTACTAACTTTTGCTGCATATGAAAGAGATCTAACGGTGGTTCTTTGACGTAAAGGAATCTCGCGAACTCGATCATAGTCAACTTCAATTCTTTTACGACCACAATTTTTTGTTCTTTTATGAGACACATCGACATGTATACCACTATTTTTTCCTTGTTTCCAAATACGTTGAATAGTACGTATTGAAACTAAAAACTGAGATGCAACTATGTTAAGTACCCCTGGTATCAATCTTCCTTCAACACTCTTATCTAAAAGAAGATTTTATATGGCCCTTCTATCCACATTAGATAAATTGTTTTTTTTTGTTTGTGTTGTCAGAACCTCCAAAATTTCTCCATCATCAACAATATCTTCTTCTTCTGTACATAGTCAAATATTTAATGAGTTAAATTAATGTGTAAAAAAAGACAATATTAAAATGTTTAAACTTAATTACTTGTGTTTGTTGGCCAAGAAATATAGGATGATGAAGAAGTTGGAATTTGATTGATATCACCATCTAAATCTTCAGTAACACCAAGAAAAATGAATTAATAGAGTAATAAATTCCTCCATTATAAGAAAAAATATTCTACCATAATTAATTAATGGAATTGAATAACGATAAAAAAATCTTTAGTACCAACAAATCAAAAAATTAACTTGCATGACTATTTTTCCATTTATTTAAATAGAACAATGAATAATGAAACATCAATGTAGCAGTAAATAGAGGATAAAATATAACGTACCAAATTGAAAATATGACAACAAATAATTATTCTTCCATTTATAAATAGGAGAATGATGAATAATGAAACAAGAAATAGAAAAATAATGAATAGAAAAGAAATGAATCATTCCATTTATAAATAGGACAACAATGAAAGATTGAGTTGAGTAGAGGACACATCATAGTTAATACACTAAAAAATTATGAATAAAAATCATGTATACCAGCATTTTCTTCTAAATCAGTTGAGACCATATTTTCTACATGTAAATCATCTTCCATGTATATCAACTGTCAATGAGATGTTTTAATTTTGTTTATGTAAATAATGAAGTCTATTATCAATCCACTTTAATTTTTATAGAACAAATTTGGTGGGAATTTTTAATTATTTGGAGGGAAAAGAAATGTTTTGTTCTTTTAGTTTCCCTCTTTTTCCTTTAGTTACACATTCCAATCTGCTAGCAGCCGTAAAATGCATCCTAGAAACTATGAAAACATTTAATGCATTGTAGGAGTAATAACAATAATTACAATTATTAGAAAAAACATGAAAAATTTAAAAAGAAAATAAATATAATAAGGGTAGTTTAGTAAAAACAATATTCTCTTTCTTCACTTTTTCACTTTTTCTTAATATGTGTGAACTGGTCAACTGCGACATATATTATGGGACTGAGGGAGTATGTTGTATTCTAGTTGATCATGCATTGAGGTGGATGAATGCAAGTAAGAATATACTTTAATCTTAGTTGAAAATAGAGCATGACCATGATAGTGAACAATATGTTTAATATAAAGTTCTGCTTTTATAAAATTGTAGCATGTTCATGAATGCCCGAATAATACCATACAACTGTGATTTGTGTGACACTTTAGTCGTTTTAATTGCCCCAACTTAAATTTTCCTATTGTTTTTTCAGAAAGCAGTTAGAAACTAGTGCTGATATAGTTACAGGGACCAGTTATGTTAATAGTTTTGAATCAATGTGGTTGTGTTAAAGTTGTATTAGATGTTGCATTACAGGTATGAATATGATTCATTTCAGAATAATTGCTCATCGTCAATCTCATAAGAATTGGGGTCTGTTTAGATTTACTTTTATTAATTTCTTTATGAAAAGAATGGCTTAAGATGGTTATGATCTATGATACAGGCAATTGGACATTACTGCAATGAGTTACAAACTCTAAACCTTGGATGGTGTGAACATATATTTTAGTTGTTTGTTATGCTTCCATAAGTGATGGTGTTAATATGCTTTCAATTTCTTTTGGTGGAAAGTCTTATAATCTGTTTGAAGATTCAATTGCTATAGGTTCTTTCAAGCAGCGTCCAATGGTATACTAGTAGTTACTTCAGCTGGCAATTCTGGACCTTATTTTGGAACTGTTTTTAATACGACATGATGCCATACTTGTTACTATTTTATCTTGTCAAACTTTCATTTATAGTTACATAATTTCTAATAGATTAGTATAAAAAATTGATGGTTGTTGGTGTTTCTATAACAACTCATTATGTTGCCAATTATTTCAGCCGAAAGGCATTTGTGACGTTAATGTCTTTTTTTTTCTATTTGATCAATAAATTTATTAGTTACATTAGATTTTTTTTAATTCATTAATTTAGCGGGGGTTATAAACCTCCGTAATCAGCATTGATTTACAAACACCAAATAAAACTCACGACGGTTTGTAAGTGTCGCTAATAGTAACTTACGACTGCTTTCCACCCGTCGCGATTGATAACGATAGTAGGAGTGGCGGTTTTAGCAACCGTCGCAGTACACCCTGGCGACACATGTTTTTGCGACTGTTACACAACTGTCGCGCCTAGCTATTTGTGGCGGTTCAAACAGTCGTAACTTGCTAAAACTTACCGTCGCAATTTACTAATTTTCTTGTAGTGGCTTATGATGCAAATTATTTAAAATTATTTATTAAATTATCACTTTTGAAAGGTTAACTTTTGTCTACAAGTCAACCATGGAAGGTAGACTTATTAAAAAATTAATAGACTATTCCTGCAAATAATTTGTCTTTATAATTTAGTAATTAGTCGAAATATAATAATTATACCCTCTCTCAATTTCAACTTTTGAATAGAAAAATTGCAAACTCTCATTCAGTAGCAACTTTTGAATGGAAAAATTGCAAATCCACTCTCAATTGCAATTTTTGGACGGAAAAAATGCAAACCCTCTCAACAAACTATTTTTGAATGGAAAAATAGAAAACCCTCTCAACAAACTATTTTTGAACGAAAAAATAGAAAATCCTCTCATCAAACTATTTTTGAACGGAAAAATAGAAACTCTCTCAACAAACTATTTTACCATCACTTTTAGAAACACAACTATCTAAATCCCCAATACACCCAAAAGACTACATTTTGCTGTTGTTTATAAAACTTAAACTAATTATCTCTATTTATATTATTGCTCCAATTCTATTTTCTTCCTACTATCCGATGTGAGACTTGGATTATTTTAGAAAGGTTATATATCTAATCCATTTTAATTTATATATTTTTTATTTATTAGTATAACATATCATCTTAGATGATAATATATTTACATTTTCCTGGTTTTTATTAAAGTGGAAGATTCTTGATATGTATACATGAGACGTTTATTCAATTTGATTAAAGTGGAAGATTTTGGATATATATATATATATCAGACGTTTATTCAATTTGAACTACTCCATGCACAGGTGATCGCGTGTATCAAGTGGACTAACACTTTAAACAGCTTAAGAAATGTAAAATTTATATTCGGGATGTGTGAGAGACCAAAATTATGGTGAAACTAGTTTTATGTCTTTAATAATTATTTTCTAACACATCAAATTCATCTATATTTTAAAACCTGAAGGGTAATGTTTACTGCGCCATATTAAGATCATGAAGGAATAGGTTCCGTATTGAACGTTGTCTATGGAAAAATTAGCCAGGGTGAAAAATGGTGGGACACTAGCAGAAATACAAAGGATACAAAGGAAAAGTTTATAAGTGTTTTCTCAATTGTTGCTTATGATGCAAATTACTTTAAAATTCTTTATTAAATTATCACTTTTGAAAAGTTGACTTTTATCAACAAGTCAACCATGGAAGGATTACTTTAAAATTCTTTATTAAATTATCACTTTTGAAAAGTTGACTTTTATCAACAAGTCAACCATGGAAGGTTGACTTATTAAAGAATTGATAGACAATTCCTTTAAACACGGCAAAATTGCATACCCACTCTCAATTGCAATTTTTAGACGGAAAAACTGCAAACCCTCTCCACAAACTATTTTTGAACGGAAAAATAGAAAACACTTTCAACAAACTACTCAACAAACTATTTTCTACCCAAATCCCCAATACACCCAAAAGACTACATTTTGCTGTTGTTAATAAAACTTAAATTAACTATCGCTATTTATATTATTACTCCAATTCTATTTTCTTCCCACTATCCGATGTGGGACTTGGATAAATATACAACTATGATAATAATATATTTACATTTTCCAGGTAATTCTTAAAGTGGGCGATTTTTAATACATACTTGAGACGTATATTCAATCAGAACTACTCAGTGCATGGACGGACACTTTTAACCGCTTAGGAAAGGTAAAGATTTAAATTTGGGATGTGTGAGAGACCAAAATGGTGGGTGAGAGACCAAAATGGTGGTGAAAGTGGTTTTATGTGTTTAATTTTTATTTTCTAACAAATCAAATTCATCAATCTAATGTATTTTTTGAAAAAATTTAAAAAATGAAGGGTAACGTTTACTACGGCCTCATTGTTGTTATAATGCCATAGTAATTACTAGTTACAGGAGTCTGAAGATCAGGAAGGAATATGTTCCATATTGGACGCTAGCTATGGAAAAATTAGCCATGGTGAAAAATGGTGTGGCGCTAGCTATGCAAAAATTAGCAGAATTGGATACAAAGGAAAATCTCTCATCGATGATTCGTACGCTATCTACAAAATTTTTGTTCCACATTAATGGACATAATAAATATGGTGGTACATTCATAATGGGAGTTGATAATGGGAGTTGGTAATGTTTTTTTTTTCAATTGTTGCTTATGATGCAAATTACTTTAAAATTCTTTATAAATTTATCACTTTTGGAAACGTTGACTTTTGTGAACAAGTCAACCATGGAAGGTTCACTTATTAAAGAATTGATAGACTTATTAAAGGTTCACTTATTAAAGAATTGATAGACTTATTAAAGAATTGATAGACTATTCCTGCAAACAATTTGTCTTTCTAATTTTATATTTAGTTGAAATATAATAAATATACCCTTTCTCAATTTCAACTTTTGAACACAAAAATTGCAAACCCTCTCTCAATTTCCCTCTCAACAAACTATTATTGAACGGAAAAATAGAAAACCCTCTCAACAAACTATTTTACCCTCACCTTTAGAAACACAACTACCCAAATCCTCAATACACCCAAAAGACTACATTTTGTCGCTGTTTATAAATCTTAAACTAACAATCTCTATTTATATTATTACTTCAATTATAGTTTCTTCCTACCATCCAATGTGGGACTTGGATGAATATACTATTTAACTTAACACGTATACATTCTCCCGCGATCCAAAGCCACTAGATTATTTTAGAAAAGTTATATAACTAATACATTCTAATTAATATATTTGTTATGTATTAGTATAACATATCATCTTAGATAATAATATATTTAAATTTTCCATGTTATTTTTTAAATAGAAGATTTTGGATATATACGAGAGACGTCTATTCAATCAGAATTATTCCATGCACCGGTGATCGAGTATATCAAGTTTACTGACACTTTAAACAGCTTAAGAAAGGTAAAGATTTAAATTTGGGATGTGTGAGATTCCAAAATGGTGGTGAAGCTGGTTTAATGTGTTTAATTTTTATTTTCTAACAAATCAAATTCATCTATCTAATTAATTTTTTGATAAATTTTAAAACCTGCAAAATGTTTACTGCTGCGTCGTTAGAGATTAACAACTCGGACCTCATTGTCGTTATAATGCCATAGTAATTACGAGTTACGGGAGCCAGAAGATCAGTGAAATTCTGTTACCAGATATGTGATGTCGAATGAGATGTCACGACACAATATCAGAGTTGTGAACACTTATGATAGCAGCAATAAGAATAGTGCAGAAAGTAAATAACACAGTGATATGTTTACCCAGTTTGGAACAATCCTTCCTACTCTGGGGGCTACCAAGCCAGGATGAAATCAATATCTGATAGGTTCAATTCGAAGTTAAACAATCCCTGTTTACCCTTCTCACTTAATCACTACCCTTCCTATGAATTTTATCTACCTAGGTATGAGGCCCTCCTCAAATCCTTCCAATCACAGTCTCTGTGACAAAAATAAGTACAAATAAAACCAACCGGAAGATACTCTTCCAAGAAAAACTACTCCTCGATGCTTAAAAGCTTATGAGGATGCACATACCCTTCTTGCTTAAAAGCTTTGGAGATCAAACAACATTCCACACCTAAAGGTTTGTAAATGTACACACGCGGAACACACAGAAAATAAGGATTCCTAAAATCCTAAAACAAATAATATCAGTTCCACCTAAAACCAGGTTATAACCCTTCTATTTATAGATATGTCATTGTTTGGGCTGGGCTTCAAATCGCAACAGTGAGGCTGCCAAAAATCTGCTACTTGTTCTCCAAGAAATTAGGTCTTCCATCCAATCTTTCCTATAATGTATCCATTAATAGACAGCATGGAAATCTTCTGATTGAATCCATCTTGGTAAAAATATCAACTAATTGATTTCTTCGAATATTCTGAGCTGAAACAAAGATTCTTGTAGAAAATAAAACCGCCTGATCGACTTTCCAGATCAGCTTCTACAGACAAGATGTCATGCCAGGATGTCCTGACATCTTGCTCAACATGTTGAAGTCTGAATGCTAAGTCATGTAGCATCCCTTCCAACATGATCTTTCTTAGTATGTTTCAGCAAAATGCATGCCAACAATCAGAGAACTTTCAATCTCCCCCTTTGGTACATTTTGGCTAAAACAACCAAATAAACCTGTAAAAAAATAGCAGCAGCAACATCAAATAAGAGGATAGCATCATGAACTGCAACGGAAACAAATAAGAGGTTAGCAGCTCCCCCTCAAAATCATCCAAGAAAACTAGCATAGCAGCTAGCAGCTCCCCCTCAATGAAATCCTAGCAGTCCCCCCTCAATGCAAGCTTATTCTTAACTTCTACTCCCCCTTTTTAGCCACAAAGAGACGAAGGTAGTAAAGCTAAGCCTTTATTTATTTATTGTTTTTTCCCTAAAAACTAAAGCAAAGATATAAAATCCTGGGCATGTCACCCTTACTAAATCAAAGAATAAAATGTAAAGCAAAAGTAGAATCACATGACCAGTAGTCATGCAACTGCAGCCACAGTAGAAGCTCCATTGTCTTTAGCCCTTCCACTAGAGGCTCATGAAACATTGCTATTCTTCTTCATGAATGCATACCCCCAAGATTACCTCTCAAGTTCTCAAATTGATTTGCATCCAGGGCTTTAGTAAATATGTCAGCCAGTTGCCTCTCAGTTGTTACATGCCCTAGATTAACAACCTTGTCTTCAACCAGATCTCTTGTAAAGTGATGGTGAATATCAATATGCTTGGTCCTTCTATGTTGGATAGGATTTTTTTTATATATTAATGGAACTCAAGTTGTCACAGAATAATGTCATAACATCTTGCTTGACATTATATTTAGTTAGCATTTGTTTCATCCAGACCAGGAACAATTGCTTCCTGCAGCAATATATTCAGCCTCAGTCGTAGACAAAGACACACAATTTTGTTTCTTGCTGAACCAGTATATTAAATTGTTTCCTAGAAAGAAACAACCTCTTGAAGTGCTCTTCCTGTCATCAGCACTTCCTACTTAGTCAGCATCATAGTATCCAGTTAATGCAGATCCAGATCCATGAGTGTACAACATTGCATAGTCACTTGTTCCATTCACATATTTTAGAATCCTCTTCACCTGATTCATTTGGCTAACTTTGGGTTCATCTTGATATCTAGCACAAGCTCCTATAGTAAAGGCTATGTCAAGTCTACTAGTTGTGAGGTATAGTAGGCTTACTATCATGCTTATGTATAGACTTTGATCCATACTGAGACCTTTATTATAAATCACCACATATGCATATTTCTTTCCACAAAGACTTTCGATCTGCATAGGCCCCATCAAATCCATGTGAAGAAGTTCAAGTACTCTTGATGTTGTAAGATGTTGAACTTTCTGATGTGACATCTTGGTTTGTTTTCTAACCTGAAACTCACCACATATTCTACCTTCTTCTATTTTAAGCTTGGAAATTCCTCTTACATCTTCCATTGAAATAATCCTCTGCATGCCCTTTAGGTGTAGATGCCCTAGTTTTTGATGCCATATCTTAACATCATCATCTTTGGCTAGAGTACAAGTGCAGGAGTGACTTAATTATTGAGGAGTCCATGAGTAACATTTATCCTTTGACCTGACTCCTTTCATGATGACTTCACTTGTCTTGTCAGTGACAAGAAACTCCTACTTGGTGAAGTTTACTTTGTAGCCTTGATCACTTAGTTGACCTATGCTAATTAAATTGGATATCAACCCATTTACAAGCAAAACGTTATTGAGGTTGGGAACTCCTACGCATTCCAGATTTCGTATCCCTTTGATTTCGCCTTTGGCTCCATCACCAAAAGTGACATAGCTGGAGGAGTGTGGTTTGACATCCACCAGTAAGTTCTTGACATGTGTCATATGTCTTGAAGAGCCACTGTCGAAATACCAGTCATCTTTAGTGGGGACTCTAAGAGAAGTATGAGCAATAAGACTAGCAAACATATTCCTAGACGTCCACTGTGTCATCTTCTTGTTGTAACTACTGGTCTTCATATATTTAAAGCGATATGTAGATTTAGGTAATTTGTACAGCCTGAAACAAAACTGCCTTGTATGTCCATAATGATTGCATCTCTGGTGCTGGGAGCTTACTATGGTGTGACTAATGCTCCTCTTGTCCGAATGTTGAGACATTTTATTGGACATTTGTGCCACATTTTTCTGGTTGCTAAGGTCTGTAGTAACTTCTGCCTCCTTCTTGATATTATGAGCATTTGTGTTTCCAGCTACCTATTTTCTATGAGGAATTTCCTTTACAACATCAGACCCATTATTTATCATCTTGGTACATTTGTGGGCTCTGGTAAGCTCAGATTTCAAACGACATATACTTTCTTCTATACCAGCGACATCTTTCAGACGATTCTCATTTTTTGCCTTTAGCTGGTGTGCTTACTGAGACACGGTTCTTTGTAAGATGCTGCCAATTTATGAAGAAGTTGTCCCTCATTGATTGAATCTTTATTGGACAGGCACATTCTTGTCAATGCCTTCACATGTTTGGCAGTTTCTTCTTCAGAGTCACTTTCAGACTCCTCTTCAAACTAAGTTACTGATAGTCTCTTCTTTCGTCTTTTGACCTATGTAGGACATTCAGATATGATGTGACTAAATACTCCATATTCATGATATTATACCCCTTTCATTTGAGTGACCTGATGTTCAGACTTCCTCTTTCCAGCATCATGAGAATTTTGAATGTCAGATGAGTTGTTTTGGACATTTGATATTGACTGATTTCCCATCTGCTTCATCACTTGGTCGAATTGTCTCCCAAGCAGAACTATTGCATTGGATATACCTTATTCTGAATCTAGATCACAGTCTTCCAAACCAAATTCATTGTTGGCAGTAAAAGCTATGCTTTTGTTCTTCTTTTCGGCTCTGTCGTTGATGCTTAATTCAAACGTCTGAAGCGATCCCACTAGATCATCCAACCTCATCTGATTAATGTCTTGGGCTTCTTCAATATCAGTCACCTTCATGTCAAATATTCTAGGTAAAGACCTGAGCATATTTCTCACCAGTTTTTCTTCAGGGATCTTTTCTCCCAATGCACTAGACGCATTTTCTATCTCTAGGACATTCATGTGAAAGTCATTAATACTTTCATCTTCCTTCATCCTTAGATTCTCAAATTGAATGGTTAACAACTAAAGTCTTGACATATTTACTTTAGAGGTGCCCTCAAGTGTTGTTCTAAGGATCTCCCATGCATCTTTGGCCATTTCACATGTGTTCACCATCCTAAAGATGTTCTTGTCAATTCCATTGAATATAGCATTCAGAACCTTAGAATTGGCAAGCACGAGTTCATCGTCTTTTTTGTCCCAAACATTCTCGGGTTTTAGCACGTTTGTGGGTTGTTTGTCTGCTACCATAATAACAAGATGTTTCCATCCTTTAAAAATTTCCTTCCAAACCTTGATATATATAGATTTCAAGAAGGCCACCATGCGAGGTTTCCAATAGTCATAATTGCTTCCATCCAAAATAGGTGGTCTGTTCAAAAAACCAACTTACTTATCCATTGTACTAGAAAGTATCCTCCCTAGATCTCACTCAGATGCATAGCAGAGTGCCTGCTTTGATACCAATTGAAATTGTGGTATCATATATGTGACGTCGAATGAGATGTCACGACACAATATCTGAGTTATGAACACTTATGATAGAAGCAATAAGAATAGTGCAGAAAGTAAATAACATAGTGATATGTTTACCTAGTTCGGAACAATCCTTCCTACTTTAGGGGCTACCAAGCCAAGATGAAATCAATATCCGATAGTATTAATTCGAAGTTAAACAGTCCCAATTTACCCTTCTCACTTAATCACTAACCTTCCTATGACTTCTATCTAAGACTCACCTAGGTATGGGGCCCTCCAAAATTCCCTCCAATCACAATCACTTTGACAAAAATAAGTACAAAGAAAAACAACCGGAAGATACTCTTCCAAGACAAACTACTCCTCGATGCATAAAAGCTTATGAGGATGCAAATACTCTCCTTGCTTAAAAGCTTTGGAGATCAAACAACATTGAACACCTAAAGGTTTGTGAATGTACACACACGGAACACACAGAAAATAAGGATTCCTAAAACCTTAAAACAAATAATATCAGTTCCACCTAAAACTAGGTTACAACCCTTCTATTTATAGATATGTCATTGTCTGGGCTGGGCTTCAAATCGCAGCAGTGAGGCTTCCAAAAATCTGCTACTTGTTCTTCAAGAAATTAGGTCTTCAATCCAATCTTTCCTATAATGTCTCAAATAATAGACAGCATGGAAATCTTCTTATTGAATCCAGCTTGGTAAAAATATCAGCTTATTGATTTCTTCGAATATTCTAAGCTGAAACAATGATTCTTGTAGCAAATAAAACCACCTGATCCACTTGCCATATCAGCTTCTATAGACAGGATGTCATGCTAGGATGTCATGACATCTTGTTCAACATGTTGAAGTCTGAATAATAAGTCATTTAGCATCCCTTCCAACACGATCTTCCTTAGTATGTTTTAGCAAAATGCATGTCAACAATCAGAGAACCTTCAATCAGGAAGGAATATGTTCCATATTGGGGGATAGCTACGGAAAAATTAGCCATGGTGAAAAATGGTGTGACGCTGGCTATGGAAAAATTAGCAGAATAGGATAAAAAGGAAGATCTCTCATCGATAATAAGTTTGCTATATGTTTTTTCTTGATTGTTGCTTATGATGCGAATTGCTTTAAAATTCTTTATTCATTTACCACTTTTGAAAAATTGACTTTTGTCAACAAGTCAACCATAGAAGGTTGACTTATTAAATAATTGCTAGACTATTCCTGCAAACAATTTGTCTTTCTAATTATGTATTTAGTTGAAATATAATAAATATACTCTCTCTCAATTTGAACTTTTGAATTGAAAAATTGAAAACCATCTCTTGGAAAATAGAAAACCCTCTCTCAATTGCATCTTTGAAAAAATATTGCAAACTCAACAAACTATTTTTGAACGGAAAAAAATAAAACCCTCTCAACAAAATATTTTTGAACGGAAAAAAATAAAACCCTCTCGACAAACTATTTTTTGAATGAAAAAATAGAAAACCCTCTCAACAAACTATTTTACCCTCACCTTTAGAAACACAACTACCCAAATCCCCAATACATCCAAAAGACTACATCGCGTGTATCAAATGGACTGACACTTTAAACAATTTAAATTTGGGATGTGCGAGAGACCAAAATGGTGTTGAAACTTGTTTTATGTGTTTAATTTTATTTTCTAACAAATACAATTCATCTACATAATGTATTTTTTGATAAATTTTAAAACTTGCAGTGTAATGTTTACTGCAGCCAGGTTAGAGATTCAGAACTCAGACCTCATTGCCGTTATAATGCCATAGTAATTACTGTTAGCGCAACATCGGGGGAGGGTCGAGTCGGGAGCATTGTTTATAATTTCTGGGACATTCATTTTGAGCAACACACCTTTGTGGGAGACACACCACTTCTCCACCTAAAACCTTAAGGTGATAGGTGAGTGGGTTCTCCCACTTATATATGCTTAAGTCACCACACACATTTCCAATGTGGGACTATTATCCACACTCACACTTGATTCTCAACACTCCCCCTCAAGTGTGAGTCTTACACAATGCTCCCCCTCATGTGGAAGCTCCTCTTCCACATACACTTGTAAGTCTTACACAATGCTCCCCCTCATGTGGAAGCTCCTCTTCCACATACACTTGTATCTGTTGACTTCAACTACATGTATCCGTTGATTCTCTTCAACTACATGTATCCGTTGACTTTCAACTACAAGTTTTTTTTTTAGCCAGTCCCTTTTTCTTGAACCAAAGGCTCATGATACCATTGTTAGCGCAACATCGGGGGAGGGTCGAGTCGGGAGCATTGTTTATTTCGGGGACATTCCTTTGAGCAACACACCTATGTGGGAGAGACACCACTTCTCCACCTAAAACCTTAAGGTTTTAGGTGGAGAAGTGGTGTGTCTCCCACAAAGGTGTGTTGCTCAAAATGAATGTCCCAGAAATAAACAATGCTCCAGACTCGATCCTCCCCCGATGTTGCGCTAACAATGGTATCATGAGCCTTTGGTTCAAGAAAAAGGGACTGGCTAAAAAAAACTTGTAGTTGAAAGTCAACGGATACATGTAGTTGAAGAGAATCAACGGATACATGTAGTTGAAGTCAACAGATACAAGTGTATGTGGAAGAGGAGCTTCCACATGAGGGGGAGCATTGTGTAAGACTTACAAGTGTATGTGGAAGAGGAGCTTCCACATGAGGGGGAGCATTGTGTAAGACTCACACTTGAGGGGGAGTGTTGAGAATCAAGTGTGAGTGTGGATAATAGTCCCACATTGGAAATGTGTGTGGTGACTTGAGCATATATAAGTGGGAGAACCCACTCACCTATCACCTTAAGGTTTTAGGTGGAGAAGTGGTGTCTCTCCCACAAAGGTGTGTTGCTCAAAGGAATGTCCCGGAATTATAAACAATGCTCCCGACTCGACCCTCCCCCGATGTTGCGCTAACAATTACTAGTTACGGGAGCCATATGATCATGAAGGAATATGCTCCTTATTGGAGGATAGCTATGGAAAAATTAGCCATGGTGAAAAAATGGTGTGACTATGGCTATGCAAAAATTAGCAGAATAGGATACAAAGAAAAAATTAGTAGAATAGGATACAAAGGAACTACAAAAATATTGTGCTTATGATGCAAATTACTTTAAAATTCTTTAATAATTCATCACTTTTCAAAAGTTGACTTTTGTCGACAAGTCAACCATAGAAGGTTGACTTATTAATGAATTGATAGACTATTCCTACAAACAATTTATCTTTCTAATTTTTTATTTAGTTGAAATGTAATAAATATACCCTCTCGCAATTTCAACTACGGAAAAATAGCAAACCCTATCAACAAACTATTTTACCATTACTTTTAGAAACACAACTACCCAAATCCCCAATACACCCAAAAGACTACATTTTGCTGTTGTTTATAAAACCTAAACTAACTATCTCTATTTATATTATTACTCGAATTCTATTTTCTTCCCGCTATCCAATGTGGGACTTGGATGAATATATTATTTAACCCAAAATGTATACATTCTCCCGCGATCCAAAGCCACTAGATTATTTTAGAAAGGTTATATAACTAATCCATTTTAGAAAGGTTTTATAACTAATCCATTCTAATTTATATATTTGTTATGTATTTGTATAACATATCATCTTAGATAATAATATATTTTCATTTTCCAAGTTATTCTTAGAGTGGAAGATTTTGGATATATACATGAGACGTATATTCAATCAGGACTATTCCATGTACCGGTGATCGTGTGTATCAAGTAGAAGGACACTTTAAACAACTTAAGAAAGGTTTAGATTTAAATTTAGGATGTGTGAGAGACCAAAATGGTGGTGAAACTAGTTTTATGTGTTTAATTTTTATTTTCTAGCAAATAAAATTCATTTATCTAATGTATTTTTTGATAAATTTTAAAACATGCAGGGTATGTTTATTGCGGCCCCGTTAGAGATTCAGAACTAGGACCTCATTGCTATTATCATGCCATAGTAATGACTAGTTACTAGAGCCAGAATATCATGAAGGAATAAGTTTCATATTGGACGCTAGCTATGTAAAAATTAGCGATGGTGAAAAATGGTGTGACGCTGGCTATGGAAAAATTAGCAGAATAGGATAAAAAGAAAAATCTCTCATCGATGATTCGTTTGCTATCTACAAAATTTCAGTTCAACATTAGTGGACATAATAAATAAAGGGGTACATACCTAGTGGGAGTTGATAAGGGTTTTTTCTCGATTGTTTTATGATACAAATTACTTTAAATTTTTTTATTAAATTATCACTTTCGAAAAGTTAACTTTTGTCAACAAGTCAACATTTTCAACTACGGAAAATGTTGGATATATACATGAGACGTATATTCAATCAGGACTACTCCATGTACCGGTGATCGTGTGTATCAAGTAGACTGACACTTTAAACAACTTAAGAAAGGTTTAGATTTAAATTTAGGATGTGTGAGAGACCAAAATGGTGGTGAAACTAGTTTTATGTGTTTAATTTTTATTTTCTAGCAAATAAAATTCATTTATCTAATGTATTTTTTGATAAATTTTAAAACATGCAGGGTATGTTTACTGCGGCCCCGTTAGAGATTCAGAACTAGGACCTCATTGCTGTTATCATGCCATAGTAATGACTAGTTACTAGAGCCAGAATATCATGAAGGAATAATATTCATATTGGACGCTAGCTATGTAAAAATTAGCGATGGTGAAAAATGGTGTGACGCTGGCTATGGAAAAATTAGCAGAATAGGATAAAAAGACAGATCTCTCATCGATGATTCGTTTGCTATCTACAAAATTTTGGTTCAACATTAGTGGACATAATAAATAAAGGGGTACATACCTAGTGGGAGTTGATAAGGGTTTTTTCTCGATTGTTTTATGATACAAATTACTTTAAATTTTTTTATTAAATTATCACTTTCGAAAAGTTAACTTTTGTCAACAAGTCAACATTTTCCAGGTTATTCTTAATATGTCAACAAGGCAACATATTAAATTATCATTTTAGATAATAATATATCTACATTTTCCAGGTTATTCGGGTGATCACGTGTATCAAGTGGACTGACACTTTAAACAGCTTAAAATGTAAAGATTTAAATTTGGGATGTGTGAGAGACCAAATTGGTGGTAAAAATGCTTTTATGTGTTTAATTATTATTTTCTAACAAATCAAATTCATCACTCCAATGAATTTTTTTGATAAATTTCAAAAGCCGAAGGGAAATGTTTTTTGCGGCCCCATTAGACATTCAAAACTCAGACCTCATTGTCGTTATCCTACAATAGTAATTACTAGTCAAGGGAGCTCCCGTTAGAGATTCAGAACTCGTACCTCATTGTCGTTATCATGCCATAGTAATTACTAGTTACGGTAGCCAGGCCCCATTAGACATTCAGAACTCGTACCTCATTGTCGTTATCCTGCAATAGTAATTACTAGTCGTTATCCTGCAATAGTAATTACTAGTTAAAGGAGCTCCAATTACTAGTTAAGGGAGCTCCCGTTAGAGATTCAGAACTCGTACCTCATTGTCGTTATCATGCCATAGTAATTACTAGTTACGGAAGCCAGAAGATCAGTTAGAGATTCAGAACTCGGACCTCATTGTCGTTATCATGCCATAGTAATTACTAGTCACGGGAGCCAGAAGATCAGGAAGGAATAGGTTCCGTATTGGACGCTAGCTATGGAAAAATTTACCATGGTGAAAAATAGTGTAATGTTGGCTATGGAAAAATTAGCAGAATATGATACAAAGAAAATCTCTCATGGTTCGTTTGCTATCTACAAAATTTCAAAATAAATATAGTGGTACATTCCTAGTAGGAGTTGATAAAGGGTGTTTATAAGAGTTTTTTCTCGATTGTATTAAATTATCACTTTTGAAAAGTTGACTTTTGTCAACAAGTCAACCATGGAAGGTTAACTTATTAAAGAATTGATATTCTTGCAAACAATTTGCAACAAGTGAACCTTCCTTTATTCTTGCAAACAATTTGTCTTCCTAATTTAGTTTTGAACGGAAAAATTACAAACCCTCTCTCAATTGCAACTTTTGAACAAAAGATTTGCAAACCCTCTCTCTATTGCAACTTTTGAATAGAAAAATTGCAAACCCTCCCTCAATTGCAACTTTTGAATTGAAAAATTGCAAACCCTCTCTCAATTGCAAACCCTCTCTCAATTGCAAACAATTTGTCTTCCTAATTTAGTTTTGAACGGAAAAATTACAAACCCTCTCTCAATTGCAATCGCAAACCATCGGATAAATAGAAAACCATCTCAACAAACTATTTTACTCTCTCCTTTAAAAAAACAACTACCCAAATCTCCAATACACCCAAAACACTACATTTTGCTGTTGTGTATAAAACTTAAACTAACTATATCTATTTATATTATAACTCAAATTCTATTTTCTTCCTATTATCCGATGTGGGATTTGGGTGAATATACTATTTAACCCATCAAATCCCCCCTTAAGTCTCACCTATCTTCACTTTGTGTACATCTTCATCTTCAAAATGATCATCATAACTTAGACACATTTGTAAAATTATAACTCTTCAATATTTTTGTCTTCTTCCTTCCTTGATTAAAATTTTTTTTAACCTTCCTCCCTCGATCAAAACCTTAGCTCTGACCAATTATTGGGAAAAAAATTTCAACCGTAAAGCAAACCTATAAAAGAAGTAAAGAAGCAAAAAATTCAAAACAAAAACTCAAAATTATAATTCAACTTCTAATTTTACATCGCCCTCCCAACAAACTATTTTTGAACAGAAAAATAGAAAAACCCTCTCAACAAACTATTTTTAAACAGAAAAATAGAAAAACTCTCTCAACAAACTATTTTACCCTCACCTTTAGAAACACAACTACCCAAATCCCCAATACAACCAAAAGACTACATTTTACTGTTGTGTATAAAACTTAAACTAACTATCTATATTTATATTATTACTCGAATTCTATTTTCTTCTTACTATCCGATGTGGGACTTGAATGAATATACTGAATATATTATTTAACGTAACACGTATACATTCTCCCGCGATCCAAAGCCACTGGATTATTTTAGAAAGGTTATATAACTAAACCATTCTAATTTATATATTTGTGATGCATTAGTATAGCATATCATCTTAGATAATAATATATTTACATTTTCCAGGTTATTCTTAAAGTGAAAGATTTTGGATATATACTTGAGATGTATATTAAATCAGAACTACTCCATGCACGGTGATCGCGTGTATCAAGTGGACGGACACTTTAAACAGCTTAGGAAAGGTAAAGATTTAAATTTGGGATGTGTGAGAGATCTGGTGAAACTGGTTTTATGTGTTTAATTTTTATTTTCTAACAAATCAAATTCATCTATCCAATGTACTTTTTGATAAATTTTAAAACCTGCAGAGTAATATTTACTGCGGCCCCGTTAGAGATTCAGAACTCGGACCTCATTTGCCTTAGTAATTACTATTTACGAGAGCCAGAAGATGAGGAAGAAATGGGTTCTGTATAGGATGCTGGCTATGGAAAAATTAGCCATGCTGAAAAATGGTGTGATGTTCTACGGAAAAAGTAGCAGAATAAGATATAAAGGAAGATCTCTCATCGATGATTCGTTTGTTATCTACAAAATTTTTGTTTCACATTAGTGGACATAATAAATAGAGAGGTACATTCCTAGTGGGAGTTGATAAGGGTTTTTTTTCTCGATTGTTGTTTATGATGCAAATTAATTTAAAATTCTTAATTAAAATATTACTTTTGAAAAGTTGACTTTTGTTAACAAGTCAACCATGGAATGTTAACTTATTAAAGATTGATAGATTATTCCTGCAAACTATTTGTGTTCCTAATTTATAATAAATATATTGAAAAATAAAAGGGAATGCTTCATTATAAGGAAATGAGTTTTGCACCACTTCAAGGTAGCATAATAATAATAATAATAATAATAATAATAATAATAATAATAATAATAATAATAATAATAATAATAATAATAATAATAATAAATAATTATAATTATTATTATTATTATTATAATAATAATAATAATAAATGTTCGGGTCATGCTAACATGTACTCTTAAGGATTATGTTAATACTATAATTAGAAAAAATTAAAAGTAATAAGATCATATTTAAAATTTCAATACATGGAATGCACATGTTCTAAGAAAATATTTTTATAAATTGCTTATTAACTTGTGTCCATGGGACACATGTTAGCTTTTTCCTAAATGTTTTGATGATTCTTCTAAAAAAAATCTTTAAAGTTTTTTGTCATTTGAAATTTTTTTCTGCTTTGAGTGATTGAAGAGCAGCAGCTAGTTGTTTCCTGCTTATCAATTTGTTTATCTATTTTTGTGTTTGATATTTGAAATTTGAAAAAGTAGATTTTCTTTTTTCTCTGTTTGAGTTTTTTAATCTTTCTGTGAATGTCTCGGCGTTTATAGCAGGTTGAGTATTGTTTGTTTTTTAATTTTGTTTTCCACACAATCCTTTGGTTCTCTCTTTCTGGAAAAAAAATTAAATAACTAGGTTTAATAAAAAAATACAAAAAAAATCATGTTTTCGGGGTATTTACCAAACTGTCTAGGTTTGGGACCCCGGAAAAGTGGATGCGCCAAATGAAATGGCGCATTCATGTGTTGCAAGCCAAACCATTTGGCGCAAGCACACAAAATTTAAGGCAAAATATTTCTAGCCAATTGGTTTGGCGCATGAGTTAATGGACCAACACATAGGCGCCATTTCATATGGCTCCTATGTGTTGGGTTATTTTTTTTAAAAAAAAAAACCCTTTGTGTATTTTCGCGCACCGTTTTTTATTCCGGTCTTTTATTTTCGTAAAAACGTCTGATAAATCGAGTTCGTAAAATTCTTACTAACCCTAAATAATGTTTGCATTGTCGATTTCGGTTTTTCAGTCAAGCACAATTTATTGATGAAAGGCTGAGGAAAGGTTACAAAAGGTGGAAAGCGAAACTGTTACACTGTCGTAAAAAAAATACAGAGTAGATTAAACTTGCGACGAGGTTGAGCCACGACTAGGGCATCTTTTTCTATTATGCCCCACCTGACGGCAAATGCTGCATTTTCGTTCCATTTTGTCGTGGACGTCCATTTCGGTTCTAATTCGTGTACTATTGGGACGACCCTTTTTATTTCGCCGCATTGCGTCGTTATGCCAAACTACCTCTCCATCATACTCAGGCCAGTAATCCTCCTTGGCTACCACTGGAAACGCAACACTGTAAACTCGGAGCAATGTCTGAGTCTTGTAAATTGGAGACAGTAGTGATTTTGCGTTGCGGTGCGCATACACACATGCAGTTATGACGTGCGAGCAAGGCATACGAAAAGCTTGAAACCTTCCACAGTCGCACCAATCTTCGTCCAGAAGAACTCTATATTGTTGTCTTGGCAAACCCTCATTGTGGTCAATTGTTTCACGCACACTGAACGTGCGGTTGAATCGGTCAAAAGAAGTAACTTGATGAGTGTTTGGTTTTGCCGATTGCTGTTGCATAAATTTCATGCAACTATCACTTAACAGTTGACCAGATTGCCTAACATCACCCTATTTCCTGCCTCTCGTTGAGAAGAGCGAAGCCATCCTAAAGTAGGTAGCCTCCACTAGTGCTGTGATAGGAAGATTACGAATGCCTTTGAAAACGCCATTCATGGATTCCACGAGATTTGTCATCATATGGCCCCGTTGCACGCCTTGGTCGTAAGCCCTTGTCCATTTCTCCCTAGAAAGGTTATCTATCCAACTACCTGCCTCTGGATTTTTCATTACAATCTCACTCTGATAATGCTGGAACGTGGGTTAGGTCAATGCATAACCAGCATTGACTAGGGCCTTCCTTAGATGTCTGTCCTTGATCTCCCGCATGAAGTTCTAGGCGATGTGGCGAATACAATAGACGTGTTTAGATGGCGGGTCATGCCATTCGTTTGCTGGATTATTATAGGCACTCTCAATGGAAGTGTGCTTATCGGAGATTAAACAAATGTCAGGATGAGGAGCAACATGTTCTCGGAGGTTCCTTAGAAAGAAACTCCAAGCAGTCGCAGTTTCACCTTCGACAATTGCGAACGCCACTAGAAATATGTTGTTGTTCCCGTCTTGTGCAACCGCCATGAGCATGGTTCCTTTGTATATACCGTATAACCATGTTCCATCAATTTGAAGTATGGGTTTACAATGTGCAAATCCTCGTACACAAGGTTTGAATGCCCAAAAAAGCCGATGGAATATTCCGTTTCCTTGGACAGAATTTCCATCTAGGGCATGCGCGGGCATTGTCTCTGGAATAGTAACAGTGCCAGGTGCGTAACTATGTAGCGCATTGAGGTATCGGGGAAGAATTTTGTATGACTCCTCCCAGTTGTCGTAGACTGTCTAAATTGCCTTTATTTTTGCAACCCACGCCTTTCTGTAAGATGGCGTGTAGTTGAAGGTTGTAACTATATGCGAGATAATATTTTTGACCTTCAGAGACGGATCTGAGCTTATTAGAGGCAAGATTTCCTGATAGATGAGATCGGCACTGAGTTTCATATGATCCTGGGAAGTGTTAGGGTTGACACATGTGTGTTGTTGCGTAATCGACCCTATTTTCCATGCATTACTTCTCTTCCTATAAGAAGCCAACAGTCTGAAGCCACACTCTGGATTCTTACAAGTGATTACATACCATTCCAGGTTTGAACGATCTACTTCAAAATCAACATTGTGTGCCATGTGCCATTTTTTTATAGTTCTAAGACATGCCTCCTTAGAGGGAAACTTGTCTCCTTCCTTTAACTCATCGTCATTTTGGATGTACGGTGTGAAGAAGATGTCGGATGATGGTTCGTCACCTTGAAGGTTCAAGTTACTCATATGCGCTGGAGGTGCGTACACATGGGCTGGAGGCACCGGAATGTGTTGCTCGTCGTCGGATTCCTCGTTGACCAGTTCGTCAAACTCATATTCCAGATCTTCTTCTTCCTCGTCAATGACATCAACCTCTTCTTGCTCGTTGACTGGTGGGTCTATAACTTGTGACTGGATAACATGAGTTTCTTGTGTCCCAACCTGAAGAGTAACGTACAGCTCGATGGAATCCAAGCCAGAGTATTCGTGGGTAGTAAACATATCTTGCATGTCTTCGTCATTTGCAATCTCCATCTCATAAAACTTGACGGTGTTGTTGTCGTTGAAAGAGGGACATTGGTAAAAAACGTTTGCAATAGAACCTATTGCAATCTTAGCGTATAGTTGCTGAATGAAGTATGTAAAGGTTGCTCTTTTGCTTAACAACAATGGAACAACCTGAGTGTTTCTCATCACAAAACCAGCTATTTCATGTGAGTAAGTCTCACCGTTTAGATGGGCATGCACAAGGTACTGGATAGATGAAGTCATTTCTACGGGGAAGTGTTTGGGTGTTGTAAGATCAAGTCAGATTAGCCAAAATTGCTTGTGTGAGTTGTAATGTTTAGAAAATATTGGTTGTCTTATATATGGTGCCTTACAGCTTTGCATTGTCTCAAGACACACACGCGCTGATCTATGTCTGTTCCAAGATTCTGAATTGAACACAAAAGACAGACGCATGTTGATCTAGGTCTGTCACAAGATGCAACCATGACGAGACTAGACAGACGCACGCTGATCTATGTCTGTCCCAAGATTCCGAATTGAACATAAAAGACAGACGCACGCTGATCTATGTCTGTATATATATAAATATATATATATATATATATATATATATATATATATATATATATATATATATATATATATATATTAATATATATTAATATATATTCAATTATAAAATGTATATGTATTTTAATTAATGTATATATAAATTTAATTATATATATATATATATTCAATTATCTGTTAGTGTAATTGATGTTACGACAACCACAACTAACACAACAACCACATTTATTTTAATTAAATGATCCGGCGTTGGCAACACAAAAGACAGACGCACGCTGATCTAGGTCTGTCACAATATGCCACCATGACGAGACTAGACAGACGCTCGCTCATCTATCTCTGTCCCGAGATTCCGAATTGAACATAAAAGACAGACGCACGTTGATCTATGTCTGTCCCAAGATTCCGAATTGAACATAAAAGACAGACGCACGCTGATCTATGTCTGTATATATATATAAATATATATATATATATTCAATTATCTGTTAGCGTAATTGATGTTCATACAACCACAACTAACACAACAACAACATTTATTTTACATTGCAAAAAAGAAAATAACACAGACCAACTGGTAGTACACGCTCACTCATTGCAACAAATAAAACAACACTTAATCTAAACTACTCAAGAATCACTGCAAGAACGAGTGGATTTTCAACGCCTCGGTTAACTTCTCCACTGTGTGTCCAAAACATTAGATCCACGGCCACATCATCTTTCACGCGACCCCAATAATACATGTACGTGCCTTCTGGGTTATTATCCGTCAACGTAATGTATGGACAATGGTAATCTATCTGTTTAACTTTCCTGATAGGACCATCTAGTTGACGAAACCCGAAGTTGATGGCTCTAACAATTCTTTGGAAATTTCAATGCGGGTTCAGGCAAGCCCGCATGTGACTACCTTCCTCAAAAAAGACCACGGCCCAAACTGAGTTCATTTTTAAGTGTTTGCAGTAAGAATGAAAAAAGAGTGAATACTTCAACTCCACACACACACCTCTATTTATAGAAGAGAAGACCACTTGTCGCAACTTTTTTTTAGCGGGTAAATAGGGAGGGAAAGTATTTTGTTAATTATTAATAACTTAAATACTAATTGGAAACTTTGTAACGATAAAATATCATTTCATTGAAATATGCTAAGAGCATTTAATTGAACGGTACAGAAGTTACACAAATGATAAAGAAATTGTGGCATCTAGGATATTACAACGGTTAAAACAATGTCTTCTCTGTCCTCCATCATCCGAGTGCATTGGATGTCGTCTTCCATAGTCTCCCACCAGCGTTGTCTTTCAAGAAAAACACCACCCCTTGTTCTAAGTCTCTTGATAGATCTGATTTGTTCGCCTGGACTGTACTCTCCGTCCAAAAACCTCGGGATGGTTCTCTTAAGTTGGTCCATGGAATGGATATTCCAAAACATTACCTGCATGGGAGGTTTGACGGCAGAGAAAATAACGTACACGTGCCTTCGATGATAGTCCGGTTGATAGTTCAAACGCCTCACAGGTGATGGAGGCTCAGAACTCCGGTGCGCGCTATCTGGCCTTATTCGAGATCTCATGTTTTTGTGTGTGTAGTCTTATGCACACAAGAAACCCTAATTTATAGAGGGATGAACGCCTTGCTTTAGGTCTGTATCACAATTAGGGTTTCCTCTACAAGAAAAAACGTAAACCCTAATTTTTTTATAAAAAAAAGGTGCTTCTACTAATGCGCCAAATGGAATGGCGCATATGTTCATTTTGCTAACTGGAATGCGCCAAATGGAATGGCGCATTAGAAGGAATTTTCAAAATTTTTGCCATTTCATTTGACGCATGTGTATTGTGTGTGGTCCCCACCTGGTCCCCATATAGCATGCGTCCAAAACGACTCCTGCAACCTAGCATGCGTCTGAAGCGATTCCTGAAACGATTCCAGGAAAGATTCCTGAAACGATTCCACCTAATACTGCATGCATGCAACCCTATCTGGCACCTAGTTCTGCTCTGCATGCATGTCACCGAAAGTTTATTGAATGCATGGCAACCATTTCTGCACAAGCAACACCTAGCAACTTTGAATGTGTTGACATGTCCAGCATGCAACTTGTTACCGTTTAAGCCTCATCAATATATATACTACCATGACCTCTGCAGATTTCTCACCACATTCACTCATCTACTCTCGCATTACTCGTTTTTCTCTCAAATTCCATATTTCCAGTGCTCAACCATGTCTCTATTAACAATGGGTGATACGCACCGAGGAACCCCCGAGAACATTGCAGCCTATGTAAGTATTTTACTATTACGTTAATTATTTCCAGCCTATAAAATAACTGATTATTTATGCATACATAATTATATTCAGGACGCCAACCATTTTCGGACTCGTAGTCACTCAACCGTCGCTCCAGACGACTGCATTAGACCATACTTGGACGTTGCTGGTTTCGGACCGATTAGCAGAATCGTTGAGTCTTCTATTGATCACAAATTTGTTCTGGCGTTGCTAGAACGCTGGAGGCCAGAGACACACACTTTTCATCTTCCAACAGGGGAGTGCACCATCACTCTGGAGGATGTTCATATGTTACTAGGCCTTCCAGTTGACGGGAAGGCAATTAATGGCTGTGTAATGCAGGCAAATTCACTGTGCTTTCAGGAAATTGGCATAGACTTGACAGAGGGACAAGTTGGTGCTAGGGGACAGGGTATTAATCTTAAAAGGTTAAGGCTTTATTATGATAGTTTTCGATTGGATGATGCGTCTCCACAAGAGACCATACTTCAGAAAACCAGGTGTAACCTACTCTTGCTAATTGGAAACGTTTTGTTTTAAGATAGCACTGGTAACACTGTTAATTTTATGTATCTTCGTTTATTAATGGATTTTACTAGAGTTGGTCTATATAGCTGGGGGTCTGCAGTGTTGGCTACCGTGTCCCAATCCCTATGCAAGAACTCAAAATATGATTCTTGCACATTCTATGGATGCGCTCTGTTGGTGCAGGTGTGGGGTTGGTGGAGGATTCCCATACTGGCCCCGATTAACAATGGCAGTTAGACCTTTCCGTATGCACTGAGGTAAGATTTTAATATACCATCTTTTCATGCACAATTAGTGGATTATGATCTACTCCACTCTAACTAAATCATTATATTTACGTTGTAGATTTTGCGTGAAAAAAATGGACTTCACACTAAATCCGCGGTCAAATATCACAATGTACCGCACGCTGATTGATCACCTAGGACCCCATCAAGTATTGTCTCTAATCTTTTTCTCTTTTATAAGTGTATTTTTTATAAATATTTTCCCGAAATAATGTATAACTCTTATGCATGCAGTTTATATGGCGACTGTATCTCAAATGCGAGCATGAGCCTAGAGCTCAGGATGCGGAAATTTGGACCACAAAGTGTTGCCTGATCCGGTACAACATCATCGAAATGCATCATAGTGACCGGGTCATGCTACAGTTCGGAATGCGTCAACGTATACCCGACCCTCCAGTTGACTTGGGAGTGTGGCACCTCAGACGAGTCAACCATCAATGGACTCACCAAAACTGGAAGGATTTTGCACCCGATCACCGCCAGATGTGGAAGGACCGTCGCCAATATGTCCTCAACTTCCCCGTCAGTGACCATGAGATGAAACCGTCCGCCGAGTACATGAATTGGTATCGTACGGTTACATCCCCTAACTTGTTTATTGCAGGTCCGTTCTACTTAATTGACCCCCGTGCTCACAACTACATCCTACCCCAACAACAACCTGAAGAGGAACAACAACAACGGCAACAACAACGCCTACAACAACGCCAACAACTACAACAACAACAACTGCATCAACAACAACTACAACAACAACAACTGCAACAGCAACAACAAAATCTTTTCAATACTCCATCCCGTTCTGCCGGCAACTACCGGCAACCAAATCTGTTCCAATCAAGGTCTCAACCTTTTCAAGAAGATGAAGACCAACACTATTATGCTGGCCAGTATCAGACCCAATCACAACCATTAGGATTTTCAACGTATGCAGGGTCCGCAAGGGCGTTCGGCCAAAACCTTACGCCCGGTTTGTCAGGCCTACATCTAAGTCCCGACGATGGTCCTCATGAAGAATCATCTTACCGTGGCACCCCTTATGGCTATGCAACCTCGTCTAACCAATTTGGCTTTAATCAAGGTAGTTCTAGTGTTGCTGGGTGCTACCAACCTGAAGTCTTTTCCAGACCCACTCCACCACCACGACTTAACACTTATGAGGGGATGGGTAACCGACTTTACAACAGCGGTTTTCCGGAAAATTATGGTGGCGTCGACGAATTCATAGACAGCGACCCACGAGACAACCCACTTCCAGGCCCAGTGACACAGACCCAGCAAGAAGCACGAAAGGGTAGAGGGTGCTAGGCTTCGCGGCGGCATCAACGATCGCGATAAACGTGTGATAACAAGACCGTCGTGCGGAACAGATGGCTATCTTGGTGATGGACGCCATTAAGTATTTTGTTGTGATTTCTTTAGCCATTTATTGTCGATGTATCGTTTTCTTTAATCAAATGTAACCGATGTTTCGTTTTCGATTACCAAATGCAATTTTACGTTTTACGTTTTGTGCATTAAATTATAAAAACTAAAAAAATAATTTGAAAATAATATATAAACACATTTTAGCAAATAAAAAAATTGAAAAAAAAAAGAAAAAAAAAAAGAGGGACTAAAATGCGCCAAAGGGTTTGGCTATTAGGGCAAAACCCTAAACTTATGCGTCATTCCATTTGGCGCAAACACTCTTAATTTAGGTGTTAGCCAAATGGTTTGGCGTATGCACCAGAAACCAACACTTATGCGCCATTTCATTTGGCGCATCCACTTGTCTGTGGTTCCAAACCTAAACAGTTTAGTAAATACCCAAAAACATGGTTTTTTTTGTATTTTTTTTATTAAACCTAGTTATTTAAATTTTTTTTTCTCTCTTTCTTTCCATCTTTTATGTATCAACACATCAATCCAAAACTTCCTGGTTTTGCTTCATTTGTGTTTCAAGCAGATCTGGTTCAAAAGTTTTTCCCTAAACCAATTTGGGGTCTAGGTCAGGTTTCATTTAAGTGCAATTTGGTGTTGGGAACACAGACATCATTAAATTATTGGTAGTTGCCACCACTTTCTTTTACATTTAGCATTGGTTTGATCGATCGACCAATCAAACCTTGTACTACTATCTTCTTGTTCTCTTCTCAATTTTTATTCACAGCCTTGGTTAAGCGACATATGAATCCTAAGTTCTAGACTTCTAGCCACCTATCTTCAGATAATCTCTTCTTTAAACGTGTTTTTCTTTGGTGTCACTTTCTGTACTACATAATTCACTTTATACTAGTATTATATTCTTAGCACCCATGTAATCCATTTCATATATATAATTTATTTTCACGATTTTATAAGTGAAGGCAAAGAAGAAAATACTTAACCTGAAGTCTTTTCCAGACCCACTCCACCACCACGACTTAACACTTATGAGGGGATGGGTAACCGACTTTACAACAGCGGTTTTCCGGAAAATTATGGTGGCGTCGACGAATTCATAGACAGCGACCCACGAGACAACCCACTTCCAGGCCCAGTGACACAGACCCAGCAAGAAGCACGAAAGGGTAGAGGGTGCTAGGCTTCGCGGCGGCATCAACGATCGCGGTAAACGTGTGATAACAAGACCGTCGTGCGGAACAGATGGCTATCTTGGTGATGGACGCCATTAAGTATTTTGTTGTGATTTCTTTAGCCATTTATTGTCGATGTATCGTTTTCTTTAATCAAATGTAACCGATGTTTCGTTTTCGATTACCAAATGCAATTTTACGTTTTACGTTTTGTGCATTAAATTATAAAAACTAAAAAAATAATTTGAAAATAATATATAAACACATTTTAGCAAATAAAAAAATTGAAAAAAAAAAAAAAAAAAAGAGGGACCCAAATGCGTCCAATGGTTTGGCTATTAGGGCAAAACCCTAAACTTAAGCGCCATTCCATTTGGCGCAAACACTCTTAATTTAGGTGTTAGCCAAATGGTTTGGCGTATGCACCAGAAGCCAACACTTATGCGCCATTTCATTTGGCGCATCCACTTGTCTGTGGTTCCAAACCTAAACAGTTTAGTAAATACCCAAAAACATGGTTTTTTTTGTATTTTTTTTTATTAAACCTAGTTATTTAAATTTTTTTTTTCTCTCTCTCTTTCCATCTTTTATGTATCAACACATCAATCCAAAACTTTCTGGTTTTGCTTCATTTGTGTTTCAAGCAAATCTGGTTCAAAAGTTTTTCCCTAAACCAATTTGGGGTCTAGGTCAGGTTTCATTTCAGTGCAATTTGGTGTTGAGAACACAGACATCATTAAATTATTGGTAGTTGCCACCACTTTCTTTTACATTTAGCATTGGTTTGATCGATCGACCAATCAAACCTTGTACTACTATCTTCTTGTTCTTTTCTCAATTTGTATTCACAGCCTTGGTTAAGCAACATATGAATCCTAAGTTCTAGACTTCTAGCCACCTATCTTCAGATAATCTCTTCTTTAAACGTGTTTTTCTTTGGTGTCACTTTCTGTACTACATAATTCACTTTATACTAGTATTATATTCTTAGCACCCATGTAATCCATTTCATATATATAATTTATTTTCACGATTTTATAAGTGAAGGCAAAGAAGAAAATACTTTGTTTTAACTCTCACTCCAATATGAAATGAATTAATTGACATCACTATTTTTTTTTTCAAATTGTTAGGTGAAATGTGAAGACCCAAGTTACACACAACAAATTAAGAAATTATAGAAAAACAAGCAAATAAAACAGAATTAATGATCATATACTATAACAATATAAAGAATTCTTCATTATCCATTAAGAATGTTTAAAATTTCAATTATTTAATATAATTAAATAAATGATATTTTCTCTGATTCTATTTATAAATAAGAAGTTTAACTTTTTAATTGATAAAAAAGTTATATTTAAATATTTTATTCAAAATTCAACTTTTTCATTTGGGCATCAATGACTATGGTGTTGAAGAAAAATTAAATTATCTTTTCTTTGATTGTGAAATGTCTTGGAAAATATGGTTTGCAATTTTGAATTAACTAGATGTATGTGAATCATCTAGTAATATATGATTGTGTCCGATTTCTTAAGACCAAAAGGAATTATCTAGTAATAGTAGTTGTAATTATTGATCATGAAACTAATTTTGGGTGCGCTCTATATGCTCATCTTGATCTGGTTGTAACCTGAATAGATATCATGAAGCTAAAGGGTACAAATCCTTAGACATATCAAATTTAAGGATTTTGAATTCTATGCACATTCTCCATTCATCGAGGACTAATTCACCATCACTGTGTTAGATAACTTCATGGGATACTTGATCTCTCTTATCTATCTTGTCTTTTTCAGTTTCTTTACTTTTTCTTTAATGAATATCCATTTTTATTCCTGACATATTTGAGGGGTTCTAGGCGAATAAATCTACGTTCTTCTGAAGCAAGTGGATTAGTTCGTCTTCTTCATCTTCTGTCATCTAGGTTTCCAAATTCGTAGTCTAGAAACTATGAGGGTCGATTTGAACTTGTTTAAGGCCCTCCATAGAGACAAATCTATCTTTTAAGTACTTCTCCCTTGGGTTTAGATCCACCAAGTTGACGCTCGCATATTTGACCTCGATGACGCATTGACAGCCATTACCATCTTTTTCATTTTGAGGCTATCTAGGTAACACTTCCTAGCTAATTCTTGATCTCCATTCACCACTCCTACTTGTTCATTATCTAAGGGGTATTACATGGTTAGGTAGAGTGTGGATGAAACCTCTTCTAGGACGTTGAATTCGGCCGAGGTGACCAACAATTATTTTGTACGAAGAAGGAGCATTTAAAAAAATGTATATGAATGTTACGGTCTCACCATTCTCGTATAGTCTGCATGTTATTCTAATGAAGATATATCCTCGAACTTGTACACGTTGTCTCGAGAAGCCCTCCAAGGAGCCTTTAGAGGGATACAAATGTTATAGTTCTAGCCAGTGTCTTCAAAATGCACCCTAGTAAAGGAAGTCAACGAAACTTTGGAGGTTTATGAGTAGTCGCTTGACATCTTAGTTAAAAGTTTGTACACTAATGACCATGAGGTCGTCTTCATGGAAGAGAATCATAGCAATGTCCCCATGGGAGAAAGTGACATCAGATGCAGAAGTTGGGTAAGGCTTTGATGATGAATCAAAGAAGTGCATGACCTGGTGAGCATGCCTCGTACCTGAGGAGCTCAACTAACCTCTTCTCGATGAAACCTTTAACAATAGTGTTGACTCTACGGTGAATGGGTTTTCATCTACTTCTTTCTTCTATTCATTTTTCTTTCTCAGTTGGGGACTTATAGGACTATCATTGACATAGGATTGTGATATTCATTTAGAGCTATATAACGTGCCCTAAACATATATTTGTAGATACCCCTTTGGATGAGGAACTATATTTCCTTATTCAGCTGATGGAAATCATATGTATAATGATCCGTAACATTATGGTATTTTCACTACTTGTTGAGTTTGTTTTCCATCACCTCCCATTTAGGGATAAAGGTTCGGTAATGTCCTTGGTATGAAAACCTCTTGGCATATATGTTTTCACCTGGTGTTTAACGAGGTGTAATTATCCACGGGTTTTCTAGGAGGTTTGAAGAGTCAATTGTACCTAATTGTTTAAGGGTAATTCTCTACATGTTTCCTATATTGATGTGTTCCTTCACGACTATAGATCTTTTCTCAAAATTTCTTTCCTCTTCTTTTACGAAACATTCCGCCTTTGTTTCTTCCATCTTGTATGCATGTGTTTGAGCGAGGGAATCATTGAACTGTATGACTTTGAGTCCATTCTAAAAGGTCGCGACAAACATCTCTTAGTTAGGGTTTATCACATTGATGGCGGGATTGTTGAAAAACGTCGGGTATTCGCACAAGGACTCGAAATGACTCTAATGACGCACGTTAAAAATACTTATAGTGTATACCTTGCGATGCTTGGTCGTTAAGAACTTATGGAACAATTTCTTGGACAAGTCTTGATAATTGGTTAAACAAAACCTGTGAAGATTCATGTACCTGTGTAAAGCCACCAATTTCAAGGGTTTGAATAGAAGATTGCACTTGAGAGATTCCTATGCACTTACGATCACCATCTATGTATGGACAACGATAATGTTCTCTTGTAGACCCATTTTCCATCAAACATCACTAAAAGGGATGACTTAAAGTTTTCTGGGACTAGGGTGTCCCTGATCTCGACGGCGAGGGGTTACGGATCTAGAACCTCTATGTCCTCCTATTGATCGTTGTCCTATTATTGTTGCTTCTAAATGTTCTAAACCCTTGTTTGCATGTTTAGTTATGGATAATTAATTCTTCTACATCAACCTGCATTTCGGCTCTGGCCTCTTGGTCACCTTTACTGGATAAAATCCTTGTGGCCACCATTGTGAAACGCGGGTAGATTAATCAAAAGCTCTTGAAGGGGTGTGGTTCATGAACTTTTTTTCGTACCCCACAGTGGGTGTCAACTATACTTGTTATGAGTACAACAGTAGTGACGACCTAGTCTGCAAGATATTCATATATAGTCATTTATAACCTAACAAAACAAACAGTCTTGAAGTTTTAATCTCGATACGAGTCTCAAGACTCTTGTTCTATTTGAAAGTATGGTCGATAACTCATCAACGAAGATGTAGTAAAAAATGACTAGCGAGACACGAACAAAAATGTAGTAAGAAATGACTAGCGAGACGCGTAAAACAAGCTATAATATTTGTTATGAGTTACATGACCTAGCTCCATTAAGGAGGGTGGTGTATGACTCATCACTAAGGGTGTAGCAAAACATGGTGAATATGCATCAATGTTAAACATGTGTATCGTATCACTGATTCTCCTTTAAATCCTCTCGGTGTATATCACATCGTTTGAAACGAGTGGATGGAGGTTACCAATCAAACTATATCACACTATTCAATTATGGTCCAATACAATTTAATATTTATAAAATAGGCTGTCACTAGTCAAAGCATGGGAAGAAAGTGAAAAGTCTAAAGCACAGAACAAGTAAGAGCTTGTACTGTCTATTGCTTTTTTCATAATTGAAGTGCTTTTTTTAGTTTTATTATATTGTTAGGACCTTTTATTGAGTCGCCATATGGCAACTAATAAGGAAGCAATTCAGACGAGGAAAAAGAAGTTTTTGCATAAAACATGAAAAAACTTGTCGAAGAACTTAAACAAAATAAGTTGAAAACAGATTACAAACATGTCTTTTTGAGTAACTTATGCCACTGAATAAACTAAAATAAGTTCATCCAAACAGTATTTTAAAAACCAGACCGAATCGGCCGATCGGATCGGTTGAATCGAGAATCGGCCAGGTAACCGGTCTGATTCAATTGCTGGATCAGATATATCATTGAACCGGTGTGAACCGAAAAAATCGGCGGTTTTCCAGAACCTGTAGTTTAAATGCATTTTTTATTTTTTTATTTTAAAAACTTAAAACAACATCATTTTATTTTTTTAATGAAAAATTAAAATAAAAAATAAAAAATAAAAGAAAAAAATAAGAAAAAAAATAAAAAATAGAAAATAAAAATAGAAAATAAAAATAAAAATAAAAATAAAAATGTTTCAGATGCAATTTATTTTTTTGCAGATGATTTCGATATTAAAGAAGCAGATACCAACACTAAATAATTTTTTCTTTAAAATTAAATTTAGTAGACAACGAAATTATTTATTATAATTTATTCAATTAAATTATGTTGCGATTAAATTTGTTTGCAAATATCTATTTTATAATTTTATACTATTTTATTATATTTATTATATATGATACCTATGTTTAAAATTTGAATTTAAATAATGAACTTGTGAATTTATTTAGGATATGATACTTTTAAAAAATGTAAGTGTCAGTTATGTATCGTAGAGATTGTGTTTTATACCATATACTTTTGTTATAACGACCGGCCTATTCAACCGAGTTATCTGGTTTAATCCGGTTTAGTCATGCGGTTCGACCAGTAACCAATAGTTCGACCATTAAACCAGTAACTCAATACCCTCACCGGTTTAATGTCCGATCCGATTTTTAAAACTTTGCATCCAAACATTCTTATGCCAGTGAATAACTTTAAGCTATGGAAAAACAAATAACTTCAACTTTTCATTGTGAATAGGAACAACTAGCGAGGAAAAAGGGTGAATATGCAGAGAAAATGAAGAACAACTTTTCATTGTGAATAGGAACAACTAGCGAGGAAAAAGGGTGAATATGCAGAGAAAATGAAGAACAAGATAACATTACTTCACAAGAAAGCTGAAGAAAAGAGGGCAGTGATTGAGGCCAAGAAAGGAGAAGAGTTACTCAAAGCAGAAGAGGTGGCTGCAAAATACAGGGCAACAGGAACAGCTCCAAAGAAGCTCTTCGGTTTATTCAAATGCTACCAATCCTCAAGCCTGATAAAAAGTGATGTGTTATTGTTTTTATTTTATATACTTTCTTCATGTGTGGTTTGGTTACTTTTTTAGTCTATGTTAATTTATTCTGTGTGCATAGTGATATATATTGGCTTGTATATATCCATTACTTTGGAATAAAAATAATTTAATTCTTCTTCAACTTGTGCAATATAAGATTCTTGTAGCTTTAGACAACTAATCCATTTCAGTTACATCAAATTCAATTCTAATCCATGTAACCAAAATACACATTTGAGTATTTGCCTTGTGGATGCATTTACAAAAATGAAGATAACATAAAAGGCAAAGATACCTAACTATTCTATCATATATCAAAGTTGATAACATAAAAGGCAAAGATAACTAACTATTCTATCATATATAATTATATATAGAGGAGATAATCTTAGTCATATCTACCATCAAGGAGATTCAAGAAATTGTCAGTGTGTCCCAAGAATTCTATATCATCAGGCATATGTAACAGGTGCTTTAGTGCAGAATCAGAAGTATCCAGAAATTCATAATTTCCTGAATCTGAACCAGCTCTATTGTCGTCAAGCTTTGGTTTGTAGCTATTTGTTTGTTCGCGAGACCTGTTTTGTTCTTGCTTCATGTTGTCAATTTCAAGCTTTGGTGTGGTTGACACTTTAAGGCTTTGCTTATGCTTTTGAGTGTTTTTCACCTGAGACGAGACATCAGAACATGACTCATCTAACTTTGTTGATGATAGCGATGAAGCCGATGCTTGTGAGACTAGACTTTGGGACATCAGTTCTTCCTTTCCCTTGATCTTACGAAACGACAGGCCAACATCAGAATTCCAAAGTTTAAGAAAGTAATCCGGATATGTTTTAGTCGTAGAGCCTGAATTGTGCAATGTGGATTCAATTGACAGCCTTGCCTCTGCCTCAACCCTCGCACTTTCCCATTGAACCATGTGCCGCGTAGAAGGAGCATTGTTAGACAGGAGATTCCCATCAGGAATAAGACATGGATGTTTTTCCCCTAGTGACCGAATGACGCGCTTCTTTAGATGTGTGTTCCAGTAGTTCTTAATCTCGTTGTCTGTTCTTCCAGGTAGCTGGGATGCTATAGCAGCCCACCTAAATAATTGCATAGTTACTAGTTACAAGAAAAGTGAAAGCAATATCACAAGTAGAGATCAATGCAACAAACATGCTGCAACACATTTACTAAGCAGCTTATGAGTGGAATGAAGCTTTAGGAACAAGATGAGATGATATACTGCCTATATGTGAATGTTGAACAAAATGAGGAAATGGAGTAGTGAGGTACCTGTTGCCAAGCATAGCATGAAGTTGCATAATAGTAGTTTCTTCTTCATTAGTAAATGGGCCACGCTTGATGCCAGGACGAAGATAGTTTATCCATCGAAGCCGACAACTTTTTCCACATCTCAAGAGACCTGTTACAGTATAAATTTTTCACACTTCTCATAGTAAATAGCTCCCATCAAACATAATCTTTGTATACATTTCATAAGAATCGAACAGAGTTGAAATTGAATGAGCTCAAAATTCGAGCTTGTTATGAATAATATTTTTTTCCAGCTCGAACTTTACCCGATTTGACTCATGAACAACTCAGTTTAGCTCGATTGTTCAAATCGCGTAAACCAAAAGACAAAAAAACCAAAAGAGCAACATGGACGGCTAGAACTAGGGTCCCTTTGAAAGTTGATTTTTTTGGAGGAGAAGACTTTGGACCGTTGCGTCTATATCTTGAAATATTTTTGATATTTTTAAAAAGTTTAAAAAACAATATGAATAGAATAAACGCTCCAAAATCTTTCCCACCAAAATCCTTGGAAAACCAACTCTCAATCAGACCCCAAACACCAAAAGAGACCCTTAAACTCAAATCTATATATATAAACACAAATCATAATTTTCACTAGCCTCGATGAGTTAAAATAAAATTATCCCAAAATCTCTCATTTCTCTTGGATAGATGGCAACAAAATTTGTGTTGGGTTTTACCCTAGAAAAAACCAAAAGTGGTCACACACATATTACCCACAAACCACTTCACATGCATTTAATATAAATTTTTATTGCAGCATAACCATAACCAAACACAAGCTTAGTTACAGTAAGCACTAAATAACCACATAAAACAGTTGAAAATATTCTTATTAGCCCATTGAAGGAACAGAAGAAAAAAAGTAGCATAACATGCAGTAATTACAGCAAAGAGAACATAACTAGGAACCACATTAAGGTTTGACTCAAGACAAACAGTGCCACATTCTGAATTTGAGATTGAAATTTCTCCAAGAGTAAGTAACACGTTCAGATCATAGTTTCCACCTCCCAAGTCCATTTTGATACATGCACAAACTAAATTTCGTTCACAGAAACAACATATTTCGAGAAGTAAAAACTTAAAAACTAGTACTATGAAATCATGCTCTTAATATCCAAAAACTTTGAAGAACATGGAAATCAAAATATCTAAGAAACCAACATGACAGAAACTTGTTTAAATCATAAAAACCACACAACAACATTCTTCACAATCTTCAAAATATCCCAAAAGTTCCCTGAAAGAAAAAAGACAGAAACTAAAAGCACCTTACATATATAAGAAAACTTGCACAGTACCTGCATGCTTAGGAAGTGTACGCCAACTTCCATGGCCATGTTTGTTGATATAGTCAGCCAAAGCTTGATCTTCTTCAGGAGTCCAAGCTCCTCTCCTCACTCCATGTTTATCACAACAAGGCGCTTTACCCATTTCACACTTTCACCAACTCATTACCAAACCACAAGAACCACAATAAATTCACCACAATTAATAATAGTAACTCAAAACTTTGTCTTTTTCTTTCTAGTACTGTCTTTAATACCAAGACCGAAGAAAACAAATTCAGAGTCTATTTTTCATCACCAGAAGAGTAAGTAAGAAGATGTCTGTCTTTGAGTGTGAGTGTGAGAGAAAGAGAGAGAGAAAAATAAGAAGAGTGTTGTAGAAGTAAACCGACTTAAAAGTTGGTCATAAATGCATATACGTACTATGAGATAATTATTGCATAAAAGAAAGAATAATTTAGAGAAGGGAAGTGGAAAGTGAAGTGTTGCAGAGGACCCCCACTGAGATGTCACACAAGATTACCCTGAAAAGGGTCAATACTGTTTTAGTTTCAGATACAGAAAACGAGGATTCTATAGTAAATGCAATAGTATAATTTTCTTTTCTTGTTACGTCATGGTTGTTTAAGGGTCAATTTGAAAGAGTTGAGGTTGTGTGATAACCCAACGTTGAAGCGGTGGATTGGAAAGAGAAGATAGAAAAGACAAGACAATGAGTTGTGGAATCAAGAACATAGATTGTAGTAAAAGCAATGAATGTTTATTGGTTAAGGTGATGCATTTATGATATGAACTCAAATTGCTTAACGTGTCAAACCATTCCTCAACGTGGGATTAGTACAATTCATTTTTTCTTGATTTTTATTTTATGTTTGGCAGTAGTAGAGTGGGGAAATGTGATATTAATATGCTGTAGATACATTCAAAAATCATTTGAATGATTTCCATACTGGACTCGATTTCTATTAGATAGACTTAATCAACCAAACTCAACTGTTCACAAGTTTAATGTATTGTGCATAGAAGTGAATTGTTAATCTCTAAAGTGGAGGTTGGATATTTTACAATTGAGAAGACTAATAAGCTTGTTATTTAAATTTTTTTTTTTGGTAAATATTCAGTAGTGTATATTTCAAATGTGTGTTGCTCCTAACTCAAATTGGATATTCTTATTGATGATCTACTAATTGTATCAGAGTTTGATGGTTCAATTAAGATACTGACTCCTTGTATCAAAAATCTTTTTGACATGGTAGTGGTAAGGCGACATGTCCTGTTGGAATGCTTGCAACGGAAGTACACGCAAGTAAATGAAAGAGCTTCCGCTTGAAGAGAAACATAATAGATGAACTCACACTTGAGGAGGAGATTGTTGTGCACAAGTAGAAATTGTTAGTCCCACGTTGCTTAAAAAATTAGAGGTTGAACACTTTATAAGTGAGATGACTCATACACCTATCATCTTAAAGTTTTGGACAATGTTTTAAAAATTGGACCGGTCATCAAATCAGTGAGAGTGCTTAGTCACTAGTGTAAGAACAAGATTTAATTATGCATCTGTCATTTTGTTTTGATGATAACAATACACAAGTTCATAAAGAAAAATTTTGTACCCTAATATTTTTGTTAAGTGTGCAGTTGCTAGCAAACAAGTTCTGACTCTGAGAAAGTGATGTGTGACATCATCAGATTCTAAACTTTAAGCACTTCCGACTCAAAGGAGACAACAAGATATGTTCTACAAAGAAAGATAAAGCTTTAGAATCCTCTACTCAACGTTTCTGACCATTGTTCATCCAGAAAGCTTTGGCTTATGACTCTGATATAGAAGTCTCTGATGTTGTCAAGCTTTAAATTCTTGCGCTTAACAACTCTAAAGAATAGTGTTACCAGATTCTAAATCAAGACTCTGAAGACCAGGTTCTGAAGACTCTCTATAGAATTTGATTCTTCTATGCATGCTTCATCAACTCTCTTTTTGAAGCCTCTGAAAATTAGAAGATAAGATCAAAAAAAATTACGTGAGAAAATAGTACACAATACAATACCAATATTCCTCCAACTATATTGATTTTGTGGGAAAAGGACAGTACTATTGTACCATTTTGTCTTCCATATTCTAGAAACTATTATGCAAGGATACAACTATACATTTGTGGAATTCCATCTTCACCCTCAAACGGATCTTTTCACTACGTATATAAAAGAGTCTTGGAAGAATGGAACAACAAGAACTTTTACGTGAACATTGCAACACTATGAAACTTTTGAGAGAAAGAAAAGCATAAACGCAAAGGAACTTTTGTTCATACACTTTCATAGAAAATAATTTTGTGTGTAAATCTTTGTAATACATTTGTGTAATCTGCTTTCATGAACATCTTTGTAACACATTTTGTTTCTCAACTTTTGAATTGTATTTTTTCTTGAGAGACTATGGTATAGCCAGAATTTCTCAAAAAGGCATTGATAACACGAATTTATACCATATATTTAGCTTAAATTCCATAAATATTATTAGCATTTTCATTTAATTATATTGTTTTATTATGGTATTATGCGGGTATTTGCGATGTTTCAGGTATTGCGTCCATGTTAAAGACTATTTGTGAAAAGGAGAAGAAATAGAGCGAAACCGTTCATATTTATTCCAAGAAGTTAAAAGGAGAGGTGCTGAAGTGAATAGGGGGTGCAAAGAAGGCCCAAAAGCATAAAGGTAGAAGTCCGACCCACGAAGGAGCTGGAAACAACCACCTCAGCACGTGGAGACGCCCGTCTCCAAGAGCCCTTGCCATGTCACAGGTGGAGACGCTCGTCTCCAACCTCCCTAAAAGATCTCCACTTGAGACGCACGTCTCAAGTCAATTTACCAAGTCCAACTACGAAGTGGAGACGCACGTCTTTTTGAAAGGTCAAACAGTTGCTATTTTTACGGAAGAAAAAGTGTTTCGTGAGAGAGAGAGAGAGAGAGAGAGAGAGAGAGAGAGAGAGAGAAAGCCACTACTATTCAACTATAAAAGGACACTGATAGTTCATCATTAAGGGTCCGAATTTTCCACAACGAAGTTCTGCCGAATTTACTTTCCAACGCATTATTTTCCTTCGCACTTTTATTCTCAGCATTCTTTTCTCACAGCAATTTCTACACCGGAAATTGTTGTGAATTTTCAATAGATCTAGCCTTACGTTAAATTTAGTTTTTATTTCCTTGTTTTAATTTTTACGCAGAATAATTTTCTGAAGAACGATCCAACCGACCTGTGGTGGAAGTTCGAGTTCTTCAAGATTCAAGATTTTATATCAGATCTATATTATTCAGGTTTCTTATTTACTGCTTTTATTATATTTCTTTGCATGATATATTGTATGTCATTTAATATGCCTATTATTATTATGAACCAAACCGATTTATGCATGTTTAACCGTATCAATATGTCTGGCTAATTAATTAGATATCGGTATGTAAAGTAAGTTAACTGTGGGATCCAAAATAAGTTGGCTTAAATATGCTTTATTAACTATCACTTGTTTTTGGTTTTATGTCTAATCTAATTTGCTAAAGTTCTAAAATCAATAGAGCGAGAGTTTGAGATTTTAGGGCTGATAAAGGTTAAAATCAACAGAGCGAGAGTTTGAGATTTTTAACTGGATAGTAGACATAGGACATTAGTTTTAAGGATGGCGAAAGAGTATTAAAACTTATTAGAATTTATTTATTTTCAAGAAGTGTTTTTAAACCCGACGCGAGACAGTGAGAGCGTACGTTAGGGAATACTAGCATGATCCGAGTCAACAAAGCGAGAGTTTGAGACTAGGAGATTTAAGTAGATAACGTCTTCATAAAGCGAGCATTTTATTAACTATGTTATTTTCAAAAAGCTTTTCTAAATCTAATGGGATGGCGAGAGCGTACATTACGAGTTAGGATAGTAGTCTAAGGGTGTGTTTGGTTCGAGGTAGAGCGAGGGGAGGGGAGGGGAGGGAATATTTAAAATGAAACGTGTTTGATTCAATTTTTATGAGGGGAGAGGAGGGGAGGGGAGCAAAATCCCTCCAACTGAGTTTTAATATTAATTAAATTAATATATTTACTAAAATATCCTCAATTTTATTTTATTATTTTAAAAATATTATTTTCTTTTATGTTCTTACTTTTCTTTTTGTGATTTTTTCTCTATTGCTTCCATCAACTTATTATAATTATTCTTCACCTTCAATTTTTTTATTTAATATTTTTTATTTAATAAAAATTATAACTACTATAATTTTTTGTTTTTTATTATATTTTATTTTATGTATTCAAAAGTTGTTATCAACGCATAGTTTATTTTGTGTCGAGAGTTATAATACGAATCAAGTGTACTCAATTTTTTTAATATTATGCGATAAGTTATCATTTTTTTAATCACTCAGTTATACAAATATTATTTCCAAGAAAATATTTATGAAATTTTTACAATTGAAAATCATATCACTTATATAAAATTACGAGGATAAAATTGTAAATTATTATTAAAATCCCTCCCCTCCCCTCCCCTCGTCAACCAAACATATTTTTCAACGAAATCCCTTCTCTCCCCTCCCCTCCCCTCGTTTGAACCAAACATATATATAAGTATAAAAAATCTCTCCCCTCCCCTTCCCTTCCCTCCATTAAAATCCCTCCCCTCCCCCTCATTTTAACCAAACAGACCCTAAATCAACAGAGCGAGAGTTTGAGAGGAGGACTTTTAAACGACAAAATTAATAGAGATTTTTATTTTATTTATATATATGTTTATTATTATATTTCTTAGAACTCACAATTTATTTTTCCCTTAGAAACAACCAAATTATTAGTAGCCTTAGCTTTACATAGTAACCTTAGATAACGGTAGATCGATTCATAGTCCTTGTGGATTCGATATCTTTTAAAACTACACGACACGACTATGCACTTGCAGTTATCAGATATATAGACACGTAAAGTCGCGATCAGGCATTGACGGTTAGTCTTTGTGGATGTAATGAAGTTTGGTTATAGTGGATAAAATCTTTGTGATAAAGCGAAATCACCTTGGCGGGTGGACTGGAGGTAACGTTAACATCAAACGAGGATAAATATATTTGTGTTTATTATTTTTATTCCAAGTTCTCTCCTTGATTGTTTTGGGTAGCAAAAGATTTTCATTTTAGAAACTGTTGTGAATTCAATGCCACGAACAAAGTATAAAATAAGGGATGAATAAAGGACAAGGAAGAAGAGGAACACAAGAATTGGTTATAACTGCTATTCTTTCACTTTCTCTTAAAACAAGATTACAAGTTTACAAGAATAACAAATAACCTCTCTCACCCTAAATTAGGATTTGCAGCTTAGCAATGATGAGAGACTAGTATGCTATTTATAATAAAACCTAACATACTAACTAATGGGATTTTTCCACAAGGCCCATTACACAAGCCAACTTAATAAACAAGCTAACTTAACAAATTAGGGTTTAAACACTAAAACCTAATTTAACATGCTAACAACCCTAGCATCTTCGACACAAGCATGTGAACAACCTTCGACTTCATGCTTAATCCTGTCGAACCAAGAAGCTATCCTTCGACCATACTAGAGTTCGATCCAATATCTCACAAATCTCCACCTTGGATCTAACTCTACAACATCAAGGGAACAAACTAGCTTTCTTCATGCAGCTTTATCAACTGCATACAGTGGAAAAACTTGTAACTCGGCAATGTCTTCAGTCGAAACCTTCAGCACTTGGACTTCTCCACGCTCGATTACTCCTCTGACGAAATGCAGCCTCACATCAATGTGCTTAGTTCGCTCATGATAGGCTGAATTCTTCGACAGGTGTATTGCACTTTGACTATCACATTTAACAGTGATACCTCGACCTTGAAGTTTCAGCTCCTTCGCAAAACCTTCAAGCCACAATGCTTCTTTCACAGCTTCAGTTAGGGCAATATACTCCGCTTCAGTGGTTGATAGAGCAACAACCTTCTGAAGTGTTGCTTTCCAACTAATTGCAGTGCCAAACATAGTGAAAACATATCCAGAAATAGATTTTCTGGAATCCATACAACCTGCATAATCAGAGTCGACATATCCTCCAATTGTTGCTTTACCATCTTCACCCAAGACTCCACCATAAATTAGGACTCTTTTCAGAGACCCATTTATATACCTTAAAATCCACTTCAATGCTTGCCAGTGAGCCTTTCCAGGATTCGCCATGTACCTGCTTACAAGACTTACTGCGTATGCTATGTCGGGTCTAGTACAGACCATAGCATACATCAAAGAACCAACTATATTAGCATATGGGATGCTATTCATATAGGCTCTTTCCACATCAGTACTGGGACATTGATCAATACTCAGCTTGAATTGAGGGTTTGTTGGAGTCACAACTGGCTTCGAATTCGACATACCAAACTTTTCAAGAATCTTCCATAGGTATGCCTCTTGAGATAAACATAACTTAGACTTCTTTCTATCTCTTCGAATGTCAATTCCAAGAATTCTGGAAGCAGCTCCCAGATCCTTCATATCGAACTCCTTATTGAGTTCAACCTTCACCCTCGTTACATCTTCAACATTGTTGCTTGCTATGAGAATATCATCCACATAAAGCAACAAAATAACAAATGAATTACCAGGTCGAAATCTGAAGTAAACGCAGTGGTCGAACTAACTTCTAATGAAACTTATGCGTGCCATGAACTTGTCGAATCTCTTATTCCACTGTCGAGGAGAATATTTCAGCCCATACAAAGATCTCTTTAACTTGCACACATAATCTTCCTTCCCCTTTTCGACATACCCTTCAGGTTGCCTCATCAGGATCGTTTCATCTAGATCACCATACAAGAACGCAGTCTTCACATCCATCTGTTCCAGTTCAAGATCGAACTGTGCTACCATGGCAAGTAACATTCGAATGGACCTATGCTTCACAACAGGAGAAAACACATCATTGAAGTCGACACCTTCTTTCTGAGTGAAACCCCTTGCAACTAACCTTGCCTTGTATCTTTTCGACGTCACTCCTTCAATTCGTTCCTTAACTTTGAAAATCCATTTACAACTGACTAACCTTGCCCCAACAGGTTTCTTGATCAGTTCCCAAGTATGATTATCATGAAGAGATTTCATCTCATCATCCATGGCCTTCAACCATTCAGTCTTATTTTGACTCCTCATAACTTCCTTGTAGTCTCTAGGTTCTTCGTCTAGAACCTCACTTGCAGAGATTAAGGCATAAGCTATAAGATCTGCATACCCAAGCCTCTGAGGTGCCTTTATGACTCTTCTTGACCTATCTCTCGACAATAGGTAGTCATCGTCAGTTTCCTCAACTTCCTCAGCATCTTCTGCTTCTTCTTTGACTTCATCAGGGATATGCAATTCAGCATCAACATGCTCCACCTCAACAAGAATCTCTACCTGTTCCAGCTCTTCGTCAGATGTTTCTGTACTTCGACCAACATCATCAGTTTTCTTAAAAGCCATTTCAGCTTCATTGAAAACTACATCTCGACTGGTGATACACCTCCTGTGACCTGGCTCTAGGCACCATAGCCTATAAGCTTTGACTCCTTCTGGGTATCCCATGAACATGCATTTCAGAGCTCTAGGTTCGACCTTGTCTTGCCTAATATGAGCATAGGCTACGCAGCCAAATACTCTCAGTTTGTCGAGATCTGGTGGATGTCCCGACCAAACTTCTTCAGGTGTCTTCATATCTAACGCTGTCGAAGGACATCTGTTTATCAGATATGTTGCTGTCGAAACAGCCTCAGCCCAAAACACCTTCGTTAACCCCGCACTAGTCAACATGCATCTGACTCTCTCCAAAATAGTTCGATTAAACCTTTCAGCCAAACCATTTTGCTATGGAGTACCTGCAGTAGTTCTATGCCTTGCAATACCAGAGGCAGCACAAAAACTGTCGAATGCCTCATTGCAAAATTCCAGGCCATTGTCGGTTCTCAACCTCTTGACCTTTCTGCCAGTCTGATTTTCAACCAGAGTCTTCCAACTTTTGAAATTCTCAAAAGTTTCATCCTTAGTCTTCTGGATGAATATCCATAATTTTCTGGAATAATCATCTACTATGGATAGAAAATACCTTGCTCCTGAATGTGATGGACACCTTGCAGGCCCCCAAAGATCAGCATGGATGTAATCAAGGGATCCATGGGTTCTTTGTTTGCCTTGGATGAACTTCACTCTGCAAGATTTTCCAAGTACACAGGGTTCACAAAACTTCAGCTTTTCGACTTTGTCTCCACCAAGCAGATTTTGTTTCCCTAATTCGACCAGACCCCTTTCACTGACATGGCCCAATCTCATGTGCCAGATTTCTGTTTTCGACAAAGGTTTCGTGGATGCAACATTTGTCGAACCACTTACAACTTCAGCCTCAAGGGTATACAAGCCTTGTTTCTTCACGCCTCTCAAGACTTCCTTCGAACCCTTCATGACTCTTAGGATACTTTTCTCTCCTTGGAAAACATATCCTTTCTTGTCAAATTCACCAAGAGAAAGCAGATTTCTCTTCAAATCAGGAACATACCTGACTTCAGTCAACAACCTTATTGACTCATCATGGAGCTTGAATCTCACAGATCCAACACCTGCAATCTTGCAAGCCTTGTTGTTTCCCAGCAATACTGATCCACCATCTTGATCACATAATTCCTCGAACAAGTCTTTGTTTGGAGTCATGTGCCAAGTGCAACCTGAATCCATAATCCACTCCTTCTTAGAGTCACTGCTTGAAACCACAAGAACATCAGATGATTCGAAATCATCTTAAACAATGGCAGCGTTGCCATTATCCTTACCTCCATGATATTTCAGGCGTTCAGGGCACACCTTTCTTGTGTGACCCTCCTTCTTACAATGGTAGCATCGAATGCCAGATGCTTCGCCACTGTAAGACTTCGACTGGCTTTTGCCTTTCTTCTTGTCGAACTTACCATCCTTTCGTAAGAGTTTTCCTTTAACGGCCAAACCTTCGCCAACAGTCGAAGGTTTATGCTCCTTTCGTTCATTCAAGTCCTTAGAGTTCAAGGCTGATTGAACTTCTTCAAACGTCAGGGACTCTCTTCCATACAAGAGAGTTTCTTTGAAGTGAGCATGTGATCGAGGCAAAGAACACAATAGTAACAACGCTTGATCTTCATCATCGATCTTCACATCAATATTTTCAAGATCAAGAATCAGCTTGTTGAACATATCCAACTGCTCAGCCAATACTTTGTCTTCAATCATCTTGAATGAATACAAAGCTTGCTTCAGGTAGAGTCGATTTACCAGCGATTTGGTCATATACAAAATTTCAAGTTTCACCCATAACCCTGATGCTGTCGTCTCCTTTGATACCTACCGGAGAACCTTATCACCAAGGCTCAACAAAATTGCGCTGTGTGCTTTCTCGATCATATTCGTCTTCTCCGTTGCCGTCAATTCTGCATTCATGGCTGCCTCTCCCTTCAACGCTTCCAAACAACCCTGCTGAACCAGTAGGGCTTTCATCTTCAAGCGCCACAGACCGAAATCATTCACTCCGGTGAACTTTTCAATCTCATACTTTGTTGAAGGCATCTTCTCCATGCTCACCGCACCAATTTGTTGTGAATTCAATGCCACGAACAAAGTATAAAATAAGGGATGAATAAAGGACAAGGAAGAAGAGGAACACAAGAATTGGTTATAACTGCTATTCTTTCACTTTCTCTTAAAACAAGATTACAAGTTTACAAGAATAACAAATAACCTCTCTCACCCTAAATTAGGATTTGCAGCTTAGCAATGATGAGAGACTAGTATGCTATTTATAATAAAACCTAACATACTAACTAATGGGCTTTTTCCACAAGGCCCATTACACAAGCCAACTTAATAAACAAGCTAACTTAACAAATTAGGGTTTAAACACTAAAACCTAATTTAACATGCTAACAACCCTAGCATCTTCGACACAAGCATGTGAACAACCTTCGACTTCATGCTTAATCCTGTCGAACCAAGAAGCTACCCTTCGGCCATACTAGAGTTCGATCCAATATCTCACAGAAACTCAATTCAAATCCCCCTTTCTTGTGTTTCCTTAATCTTTAACTAGTTCATTAGTTGAACCACTAGGTCACTCGTTGAACCGCCTGAATAAATTGGATCAAATCGGATAACTCGTTTGAATAAATCAATATCTATAACAAAACTATATAGTTATTAAACCGGTCAAACAAGATGATTTTGTCTCTAAAAAAGTCGTGGCCCCTATAAAATTTTAAATTATCATAATTTTAGAAGTTCATTCTTTAAAATCAAATTCTAAACATAGTCATCAAACACAATAAAATAGTGAAAATTCAAAAGAGGGAAAATTATTCCAAATAAGTTTGAACAAGTCTACTTATATTTTATTTTTATTTTTAAAAAAAAATATATAAACGATGTTAATTTGTTTGAGAAAAAAAGCACTTAACCCGTCGATTTTTCAAAACTACCGATTCATCAATTTTGGTCGGTTCTGGATGGTTCAATAGTTTACCTAATCGAACAATCTGACCATACCAAAAACTCCCCTGGTTCTCAATTCCACTGATCTGACCGACCAATTTGATTTAGTTTTTAAAACACTGGTTTTGGGTGAATATGTGGTGTCTCTCTCACTTGTGTGTTACTTTTGACTCAATGTGGATGCTTTTTGTGATAACTCAGCATAATCGAGTTAAGAAAGCTTACAAAAACGCTGATATTTAAACATATTTTAGGCAAGTTAATATCAAACTTAATAAGCTGCGACGATATCAACCAATTCCAATTTAATCGAATCAAAGTCATAAACTGGGAATGAACTAAACGACAAAAGGGAAAAATTGTCATCTAAATCATAATATATTATGCTTATATTACGATTTGGGATGTAGTTCGATTTAGATAAGAAGACGAGAAGATTATATTATGGTGCTTGTTACCAGGTTCGATTTAGATAATCTTCTTGTCTTCATCATTAAAGTTCAATGATGAGGATAAGAAGATTATATTGTGGTGCTTGTTATCGGATTCTTACAACCACTTGGAGACTACTTTTACCTACGAGAAAGACACTATTAATCTCGAAGGAGACAACATGTAAACGAATGGACTTAAGGCAGAGGCCTGTGTGGGAAGGATAACTAATATCGTGGGAGGAACAAATGTAAAGAAGGTTCTAGAAAGAAACAGAGTGTTATAGTTACAAAAAAATCGGACATTGAAAGAGGAAATATCTAAACAGAAATCATGACCGATTAAGTTCTGGATGTTCTTATCACTTGACGTTACACTAGGAGCGATTCACTCATTTAAGGTCAAGAAGATTTATATTTGTTTATTCGGGCGATGATATATCATGTGATATTACAAGAATAGGAAAAACTTAAAAACTTATGGAAGACGGTGTCGTGTGAAAGTTGAATGATGTCAATTATATTTCATAATTAAAAAATGGCTTAAATGCACTTTTGGTCCCTATAAGTTAGCGAGTTCTTTATTTTCGTCCCTGTAAGTTTTTTTTGGGTCTAAGTCCCTATATTTTACTTTTTACTCACGGTTTAGTCCCTAAAGCCAAAATACGCAGGAAAATCTGTAAGTTTCCTGCGGATTTTGATTTTAAGGACTAAAACAAACGTGAAAGTGAAATATAGGGACTCATACCAAAAAAAACTTACAGGGACGAAAATTAAAATCTCGCTAACTTACAGGGACTAAAAGTGCATTTAAGCCTTAAAAAATAATTTGATTTTCCGAGGTACTTTATAAATAAAATGGTATCACTTACAGATCTGATGGAAATTAAAACATAATAAAGGTCTGCGACAGAGCCTTGACGCTAATGGGGGGAAAGAGGATTCTAACTACAAGTTAACGAGGAGTATTGTTGGAGGTGATGTCATGTGATTTGAGTTTGATAACTATGTAACCAAACTCTAGCACAAGTGTCTGGATTATCTTAGTAAGCGTAACATGATGAAACATCGTAAGAGGAATTAATTAAAGGGTGTTAGGAGTTGCAATATGGATTTATGAAAGTATTGTGTATTTGAAAAACAATGTAGTGTTTAGTTTAAGATCAGAAAGCACAAAACAAATGGAATCATGAATGAAGCGCTCTAATGTGCTAAATAGCCCTATATGGGTGGTTTTAGGTACTTTGTACATTTTATTGATGATTTTTCTGAAAAGGTTTGGATATGTATCTTGAAGCAAAAATTTGAAGTCTTTACCGAGTTTATGTTGTGGGAGAGACATGGTACTCTGATGTAAAAGTCTAGAAATTATGTGCGGAACAAAGTATTTAAAGGCATTTTAGTTTGGAGGATACCAAAACAGAATGGTGCAACAAAAAAATGAACACATTTCTAACTAAAATGGCAAGATATATGTGATTGAATGTTTAACTGTCAAATTTTTTCTGGGAGAAGGTAATAAACATGTTATATTAAGTCATCAATAGGTCATCACGAGCTTCATTGCATGCAGGGGAGGTATGAATTGGTAACCTCATTGATCTTGACAATTTTAGAAATTTTAAGTGTCCAACTTAGGTGTATATATCTAAGCATATTAACTAAAATTTGATCCAAAGTATAACAGTTATGTCTTCCTTAGTTAGCAAAAATGTTGTCTTTGATGAGCAAATCATGTTGAAGCAGTCAATTGAAATATATCTACCAACACTTATAGGGGAAAGTTTCAACAATGAAAATCCAGTTAGATGTTAATTCTCTACTATTGAATAATATGTGGTTGTGCTAGAATCACAAACCGAACATACTATAATAATGAAATTCGTCATGAAAGTTAAGATTTAGATGGAGTACAATATTAAGATCTTGAACATGATAAAGGCTACCGTCACATTAAACCAACAGAAAGATATAGGTATGAGTATTTGACCTCTTATGCCTTTTTTTCTAGTCCTAGAGATTTGCCCGCTATTTGAGAGGCTTTAATATGGGTGTTCAAAATAAACGTTGAGTCGTACTCTACCGTCAAACAAAACTGAAGCAAAAATAATCAAACCTTCCCAATGAATGTCTGCAAATCTGAGCCTTCATATGACCATAAGTTTCCTCTTTTGAGGCCCGTCTTTTAGAACAAATTTTAATACATTATATCATAAGAGTTGTCATCATTAATCAAAATTTGAAAGATGTCAAATTGCCCGATTGTGGCTGCAATCACCAAGGGGGAGATTTCGTTAGGAATGCCTCCCACCTTCTCAAAATCTTGGAATCCTAGCATAGGTCAGCCAAGGATCTTCATATATGTAACTCCATCCTTTATATGGACGACCAACATCTCGACAATTTTTATTTTCAAGGCTCATTTGGAGGAAGGTTCGTCCGAGGCTCTCCTACAGTGATGGCGGCGATGTATGGGAACTTACTTTTATAGCCTATTTGTTATCGCCTCTAGTCCCTGCTTTGGTAGTCTTCGAGGGAGATATTACCTTTGGTGATTCCACTCTTTTTCTTTTGCCCCTTTTTCACGTACTCGGCCAACCGACCTCTCTTGATTAGTCCTTCTATGGAATATATTAACGCGATGTAGTCATCGGTGTTGAGGTTGTGACCTTTATGAAAATGTAAGTACTTTGACTTGTTAGTTAAATATATATCTCTGACAGGGTAAGGGGGCCAAATTCCTCATTTCTAAAACTCTATTAGCACAATCATGGTTGATCTTCTCCTAAGATGCATTCGGTGGCGTGTACTTCTTGCACTGACCATGCATACCTCGATCAGATTTGTCCTTCTGACGACGGGACTCCTTCCCTATCGGGCAGCTGGATTTGGTGTCGGTTAAGATGGGGTTATTGAAGCGTGTATTCAGCTTCTCTTCCAGGATCATGTAAGACTGATCCTTGCTCAACATCTCTTGGGTGGTTTGTACCTTTTTCTTCCTATCTTTAACCATAAAGGATGGTCGCGTAGAAGACCATTTTTAAAGTCCAACACTTAATGCCTTCTTTAGCTTCTTCTACTTCAACAACAACTTGAGGAATATGGTCGATATAAGATCACATGCTCTCCTTCATTCCTCAGATGATCACACTGAAAGCAACTGTTGTAACACCCCGATTTTATTTACTAGTTATTTTATTAGTTATTTATTTTATTAATTATTATATGATATAGTAATTAACTAATTATGTGACTTTGTGAACATCTGTTATATATGTGTTGGGTCATTGGGTGTGAAAATAATAGAACGAGTAATTGGGCCTAATAATAATAGGATGAGTAAAAGGTGGTGGTATGAGTTAGTAAGCCCATTAGTGGAATTTATGTTAGTAAGGGTTTTAGTCAAAACAAGAGAATATAGAAATCTAGAGAAGAGAAAAGAGGAGAAAGAATAGAAGAGAAAAGGAGAAGAGGAAACCCTAAAGGAATAACTTCATTCAAGGTAAGGGTGAGTTTTTTATGTGATTATGGGGTATATGATATATGTAATGGGTAGTAACATGTATAGAATTTGGGATTTCAATTTCTAGGTTTTGTATGCTTATGTTTTGATGTGGAATCCATGAAACTGATGTTTGAATCATATTTATATTTCTATGTTAGTAAATGATGAATACGTGTTATTATGATTTTAATTCATGAACTATGACTGTTTGGATGGGTTTCTATGGTGGAAATCATGGGAAAACAGAATTGTTCCGTAGCAGATTTTTCTGTTTTTTCGTGAGTGAGCTTAGTGCGGTATAGGGCGCTTAGCGCGGTCTGGAACTAGATCTTGTATGCTATTTATTTATCATGAATTGTCATGAATTTTCTGAATATGTTTGAATGGCTTTTGAGGCAATTCTTTGTATGAACATAACACTTGAATTTTGTGTATGTTGTGAATTGCAATTGGTTGAGATTAACATTGTTGAGCTTTGTTTGCTAAATGCTAATTGTGATGTGTTGATTTGATGAGTACTATGAAGGTGTTTTCATATGTGATTGATGACATGATATATGTATGTTTGTGCAAAAGGTGAGATAATTCATATGTAATGAATGGTGTGATATATGCTTGTATGATTAAGATTTGGAGATGGTCTTAATTGCATATAATTGTCGGTAATTGCACATGCATCATTTGGTGTAAAGAGACAATGTTCGTTAGTTTCGTGAAAACTAGCGACTTGTTCCAAACCTTGGAGATGAGTTTGAAGCCTAGGGGACGGACTTATTTTTTGTGGTTATCTGTCTTAGAAATGGACGCGGTGATAGTTTGTGTGTGTATAGGAAATGCTAACGAGTGTCCTTAAGACATTCTTTAAGTGATTAAAGTGATAAGTATTTTACGTGTATTCAATATATTGAAAATACATCAAAAATTAAAATATTAAATTTTATTAAAAAAATATTTTTTTTTATTTAATATTCTTTTGTCCTGAAAAAGTTAAAGGAATACATTTTTTACGAATTACATACTTAATACTTCTTGTTTGACTTACCACAGTAAGGGCTTATACTATTGTATTCGGATCAAATACAAAAGATTCTCTGATTTTGGATCTTTAGTGACATATGACTTAATAAGGTTATGTGGCGTGCCTATGTAACTTTTTTTATTTTTTATTTTTTAAATACATTTGACAATTTATTTTCACGCTAATAATTTATTATTTTTATTAAAAAAAATCCTTTAAAGACGCATCCATCTTCTTTAACCACACCCAAATTTAAAAATATTATTCATTTAAAAAATCATATCTTAATTGAAGAAGATATCTTAAAAAATCATATTAAGAATAATAAACAAATAAAATCAAAATCCATTTTTAAAAAAGCAACAAAATCAAATCCCAATTTAAGAAATCATGGTGTTGAAAAATATCCAATTAAAATATTCGATTATGATGTCCAAATCCATAATGAAACCTAAACCATTCTTAAATATCCAATGATAATTGTTATGTTCCTTCCATCATTAGTTGAAAAGAATGTGGCATGTTTTGGAAAGAAAAGATTTGATCATGTTAAAGACAATGGCATATCTTCAATATTATTGTTGCAAGTGTAAATGCATATTTGAATAATAACATGTTAAGTTATGTGTTGATTTGTTTATGGATTGCATGGTAAACTATTAGAATGGTTCCTTCATTTCATCGTAATAGTGATTATAAGTTTTCCTCAGCTTGCAACGCATCTATATAAAATCGAGAATCAGTGATAAAATTTGCACCACAATTGGTTATGATTTTGAATCATATGCAATGGAATTTTTTTCTTTATTTTTTTTAGGTTTGTATGAAGATGGGAGATGCACATATGAAGATAATTGATAAATATAAACTTAAAATTTAGTCTTTAATTTGGCCACTAAATATTGTAGTGACCGAACTAATGATCAAATTTGAATCATTTTCATCACTTATATCATCTTTAAAACTAAAACTAACATTTAGATTGAAAATCAAGGCTTACTTAAGAGTAATTTTTTTATAAGTAAGGATAATTTGGAATTTATTACCAAAAAGAAAGGATAATTTGGAATTAAAAAGAAGTATAAAGGATGCTCACCCTTTTACAACCAAAAAAAACAAATCAACTAACCGTCAACGTCAACCCAAAAAAAAAAATACAATCTACACCCTCAAAGTCTTGGGATTAATATACCAATCCGACTAAGAGATGTTTCTCCCATCCATAAAAAGAACATTGAACCATTCCCAAGCTAGAAATTTAGTCAAACTCAAAACGAGTTAAGATCCTCTCTATTTCTCAAAAGAAATAGAGAGCTCCATTACTAAAATTTTGATGCATAATACATTAATGTTTTTGAAAAGTGTGACATGTATTTGTATAATTTAACTTTTATATCATGAAAACTTTAGTAATGAAGTTCTCCATTTCTTTTGAGAAATAGAGAAGATCTTGACTCACTCAAAACATCCAAATTTTTAAGAATGCTAGCTTTAAAGATGATAACATTTCTACAAGACCAAATGAACCAACAAAAAATAAGAACAAAAAACTAAAAAAGAGATGGAAGAATTTAAACCTTGAAACTTATCCGACAAATAATTCATAAGAGATGAGCCACACACTCTAACCCACGCACAAAAATTGTTTCAAATGAGATTAAGAAAAGAACAAGAACCAACAAATGCTTCAGATCTTCATCTTCCAAAAACAAAGGGGACAAGCCACATTGTGAACCCCTTCATTAATTTCACGTTTTGCCAACTCCATTCTAATGGGTAACTTGTTAAGAATTAACCGCCATTCAAAAAAAAAAATTGTTAGGAATTTTAAATTTTCATAATCAAGTTAAAGCTTGAATCTTTAGAGGATCCAAATAAGTTACTGGAGTGCTCAACTCAAAAATCCTCTTTGTAACAATTTTTGACAGGAAAACTATTTTTATATTCCTCCACCATACAAAATGGTCCTCTTCTTGAGACTTAGACTTCTCCTCATACAAAATTTGCATAAATCATCTAGCAACAAAACATCATTGACAATCAAAACCGCTTCATTAAAACCAAGATCCCACTCTCGAGGGTTGTTGATCGAAACCTCCACATCACCCACTTTAAGATCATCCAAACCGCTAAGTCGAAACAAAAAAGGAAATAAGACATTCAAAGATGAAGATCCAAGCCAATGGTGTCTCCAAAAATCTAAAAACCTTTCATTTCCAAGCTTGCAATAAATGGAAGAAGAAAACCAATTAATAAGAGATGAATTTGCCGCAGGCTCCCCAATGGCTTACGGATCCTTTCACGGTAATAGTATTACATTGTATAATCTATTATTGAACAAACAAGTTTCATTAATTTCTAATTAAAAAGACCCCCAAGCAATAATACAGTTTAATTGCAGTTGTGAATTGCAATTTAAAATCACACAATAATCCAATTATCATTTCTATTCTCAAAATGTTCCTTTATAGACACATTAAGAATAACTTATTATTTTCCAAGTTCCCTCTCTCATAAGTCATTCCTTCCTCATACGTATCCTCTAAAGTAACCCTCATAATGACACAAAAAATCCATCTATATAGCTTAAGTCAAATTTAGAAAGGAGAACCAAATCATTCATTTGAGATATTGATAGATAATGGTTAAGATAACAATAGTTGGAAGGGCAGGCGATGGATTACCTCTAGCACAAGGACTAAGATATGTGAATGAAGAAAATTCCTATCTTTCATTTTACAAGCAACAAGCTGAGTTTATACTCCAAGAAATTTCAAAAGGAGCCTTGTCACATTCCATGATGACCATTCTCATTGACCATTACTGCTTCAAGTATCCTTATTATTATTTTTCTATTTTTCTTTTCTGTGCTTTTAATTTCTTCAATCCCTACTTATTGCTAAAACCGTTGCTATGCTTGTCCAAAAAAAGTTTATAATTCATATTATTTAATTAAATGCCCATTATCACAATATAGTTTGATGGTTTTTTAATTAGAAATATGAAAAGTGGTATTTTACCTAAATAGTTAATCACCCATTAACCAGTGTTTAATTTAATGAAGCTTTTTTTTTCTAACTCTAACTTCTTTAAATTCAACATAATTTGGTTAATTATGATAATGCTCTTTTATTATTAAGTTTCTTGGTAGAAAATGGAGTTGTTTATATTGTTTTGTGTGAGTTGGCATACCCAAGAAAGCTAGCATTTCATTACTTACAAGACATACAAAAAGAGTTTGAGAAGTTTGATAAAACCCTCATAGGCAAAATCACAAGACCATACAGTTTTGTCAAATTAGGTAATTTCCTTGAACCATTAATATGATATACTAATACTTCTATGTATCAATTGTATATAGCAATTAATTAACAAATACTTCCTCTGGTCCTCCAGTCTTTATTATAAGAAAAAAAATTATTTTTTAAATTTATGAAATATATTTAATGTATTTAGTTAATATATGGATTAGCTACATTCATCATTGAATAAATTTAAAAAGTAGTTTTTTTTTATAATAAGGACTAGAGAAAAAATTAATATTTAAAATAATGATGAATGAAGTTTCATTTTTTTTTACACTTTTTAGTTAAGGATATTAAAAAATAATTAAAAAAATTAATGTATTTTTTCAAATAAAGAATAAAGAATAATATTTTACTAGAGATTGAATTTTGAGAGGATAAGGTTAAGTGTTTTGTCTATATAAAGACGAAACTGTATGAGTTTGAGACGGTTCATCAGAATTATATAATTTAGAGAAGGTTAAATTCGTCTTTAATAATGACAAATTTAAAAAGTTATCATCAGAATATATCAATTTCTATTTAGACAGAAAGTTATCATCAGAATATATCAATTTCTATTTAGACAGAACAACATTTTCATCTCTGAAAACTTCGAGACGAATTATGCGGCAGTAGATGTTAATCTGTCTCAAATTTTGTCTCTAAATTAATCAATAACAGATTTTAATGTTTTTTAGACAAATTCGCCCAGTCTCTATATTCAATTTTTCTCGTAGTTATTGTAGATCTACCACTTGTTAAATTTTTGCTTATTCTACCATATTTCCTTGCCAAAAAGAAAAATCACAGTTTTATTTTCAGATGGTATAATTGCAAAGTTTAGTAGACAATATATTGATACAAGAACTCAGGCTAACTTATCAAAACTTAATCTCAAAAGGAAGCAAGATTTAGAAATTGTTACAGAAGAAATGTCCCACATTTTAGAAAGGAGGAGAAATTCAGGTAAGTTTTCTCACCCTCCTAAAAACTGATTATTTGCACCAAGAAGTTTACATGGAAAAAAATATATGTAAAACAAGTTATGCAGTTTTCTTTTAGTCACATGGTAATATCTTTTATTTACAGAAAGAATAAGAAGGTTACAAGTTAGTCCTGAACCTGCATCCTCAATATGGTGTTCTCCACGCCTTGAGGTATTGGGTTATACTTTTAATTATAAAACAATAAAAACTCAGGGCCGGCCCAAGGGCCAAACTGCTAAAGTTAGAGCTTTAGGCCTAAAAAATTTAGGCTTAAAAAATGCCTCAAATTTTTTTATTTAGGTATAAAAATATATAGTGACATTTCAATTACATATATTATTCTAGTTGAATTGGTAAAATATAAGTCTCTTTTCCTTTTGGTCTTTAGTCAACTATTAACAATCACAAAATTAATATTTTGAAATACATTTTAAACGCCTCACTTTAAAATTTGTTTTAGGCCTCTAAACGTGTTGGGCCGACTCTGTAAAAAAATATAAGTAAACTTTGGTACTCTTATTAATTATGCATTATTATTGTTTTGGAGAACAGGTGATTGCTATGAAATGGACACCAATTATGATCATGGTGATTGCTTCTAGTGCTCTAGTATGGGCTAGCTTAGTACTCACAAACGACTATGTCATTTGAGGCTGATTAATAGTGATGGTTTAATTACTCCATAGGATGAAACTTCGATATATAGTAGAAGGACTTCATGGCCACTAGTTACAACTTTGATTTTAGAAAATAACTGGTCAGAGACCCGTGCTGTCGCACGGGTGCATTTTTATTGTGTAGTATTTTTTGAACCATATGAAAAATATGAAATAAAGAAGTTTGACCAAATTGCATCTATAAAATGAAAATTAACGATATGATTTTTTTTTACTAATAAGATATTAGTAGTGAGGAAATTAGGTTCTAAGTTAAAATAATTATCTACAAAAAAGGTTTAAGATAGGTCAAAAATACAATAGCGACCCAACAACAATTAAAAGAAAGGGATATGGATCACTAAAGGTTAAAGAGTAAATAAAATCATTAAAGGTATAGTCACATGTGAACATTTCAGAAAAACATGAGACAGTGATTAATTAAAATAATTTTTAAAAATAAAAATTGTCTCTTAAATTAAGATAATGATTAATTAAATTAAAATAAATATTGTATTGATAGTGACCCGTAAGATAAATAAATTATTAATTTTATTAAAATTTATTTTGATAAACATATAAAAAACGTATGCACAGTATATATACGAATACAGTCTTGGTGTTGTGTCAACTTATTATTTTTTATTTTAAATATAAATGCAAAATTTAAAATGATTTAATTAATTAAAAAATGAACAATACTCATATAGATTTAATTATATTAAATAATCATACAAAAAGAAAAAGAACATTTGTGATGGAGATAAAAATAATATTTAAAAATAAAGATTCTATCTTATAAATTAAGATAATAATTAATTAAAATAAATTAAATATTAAATTAAGATAATAATTAATTAAAATAAAATAAATATTATGTTGATAGTTATCCGTGATAGATAAATTAAAAGAAATTTATTATAATACAAAATAAAATTATAAAATTATATTTATTACAAACAAAAATTATCAAAAATAAACCTAGCAAAAATATATAGTTAAATATCCGTACATTCGCATAGATAAAATCATTTTTATGTTAAACAACAATTATTTTTAACCTTGATTTATAAGTGTTTTAAAATATTAAATAATTTTAATAAATTATATAATTTTCTTTCTATTAGAATAAAAAAATATTATTATAAAGAATAAATATTAAGTCTTGGTATTTTCTATACATTAACATAACATAGAAAACCTGTTGTAAAATAAAAGTTATTAATAAGCAATGTAAGATATGGTATAAGTTCTCCGCCCTTAGAAGCTTCTATTGTTAGAGAGAAATTTTCTTCAAAGAACTGCATTAGCATAACTCAGAAAATATTAATATAACATAAATAAATTTTGTAAGAGAAAAATAAAGATTGCAAGCTAGGAAATAACATTCCCCTTTAATTGATATCGTAATTAGGATATTTTAAGAAACCTCACAAATCCATCCCGTACAAACATTACGACAATTTTATAGAATGAAAAAGAAAAATGACCCACTGGTGATTAATAGTTCACCTCTTTTGTTGCAATGGTTATTAAGCATTCATCTCATTTGGCAGAACTATGAATTTTGATTGTTGCACCAGATTCCTGCCCAATTTGATTTATTATGGCACCACCTTTACCTATTACGCCCCCAAGGTTTCCAGTTGGGCAAACCAAACGAATTGTAAACTCCATGGGTGAAATTCATCCCTGGGAGCCGAGTACATAGACCGCGGCCAGTCACCAGTGTCACCTTTATATCCCCATAGGAACCAGCAAGAGGAGTGATCCCCATGATCGGAGGTCCTGCAGTTGGACCCAAGAGTGAACCACCACTTTGATATCCGCCAGGAACAGAAAAAGCAAGCAGATGCTGAGTTCGAGAAGGGTTAAGGTGAAGTCGAGATGCAATTTGATGCAAAGCCTTTTTCACAACTGCAGTATCCCCGGAAATCTGGAGTTTTAAAACAAAAAATTAGGCATATGATAAATTTTCGACTCAGATATAACAGTAACAGTGTTATTAATAGCAGATTGCAGAAAATTACAGATCGCCAGAAATCCAATATGAGAAATAACGCGGCCGATATGAGAAGAAATAGGGAACAACATAGCAGGTAAATATTGGAAGCCGATGTGAAGTTGAAATATAGATAGTTGTATATAAAATAAAGCATGTTGTACACAAATAAAAGCTGCATAAATATGAATTAAAAAAGTAACCAACATAAAACTCAAAATTTTCAATTTTTCAAACAACTAATAAAGCAGGGTGCATAGTTGCATACGAATGCTGAAAAAATCAAATCATCCAGATGGCAAAGACGCCCTCTTCTTTCTCTCCGTCCCTAATTGTGAGCCTGTTTTTCAATTCTCATATAGATTAAGAAAAATAGGTAGTGTATTTTGTCTGTCCATTATGTTTATGAATGATCCTAAAATAAACTTATGCATATGAATGTGTTTGGCTATGACTTTTCATCCTCCAAGATATTTATTTACTATGGATAGGTTTGAAAAAAAATGTATCTAATAGTAATTTGAAATAGAACTTATATTCATGGAAAGAAAATTAGTAACTAAAAAGAACTATGAGTATAATGTAATTTGAATAGAATTAACCTGCATAAGCTCATCAGAGCGCAAGGCACATAGAGGCATATGGCCATCCTTAAGTATACGAATATGAGCCTCAGTTTCACTGCGCATAGTCTGAACAATCTGCCCGCTTTTTCCAAGAACACATCCTATCTGATCAGCCGGCACTAACATCCTAGCAGTCACTTGAGGACCGCATTCTTCCTCTGATCACTGTGTAATTCCTCAGCAATCACTCTATCATGAATCTTAAACAAAGCATCTTCCGCATGAGACACATTCTTACCACCATCATCAAGAGCATTCGTCTCGCCACTCGAACTATATACAGTAACAACACGCTCGTCACAGCATCCTGCCAGCATAATTCCGCAATCACAGCATGTAATAAAAAGATATATACGAAAGAAGAATCACCAGTGTATGTGCCCCATACAGTGCAACAATATCCTTGTCATTCAAGCCCATACGATTGGGCGACAACACGGAGATGTGACTCACCTACAAATAGCATTAACGTGTTTATGCGCTTTCATATAACATTTTGAATCTATAATGAATCAAATATGGATATGACACCTATTCTATAAAGTAAGAAGCAAATATCTCGAATCGTATTGGGATCCCATTCCTTAAATAATATCTACAGATTGAGATAGATACAAACCAATGCACAAAACTTCCAAGGAGTGAGCAAATAATATAAGCATTCATTATAACTGGTTTGTATTAATGTTATAAACCATTCTAAATTACATATTGGTCCGGAAGCTTTACGGGCGGTATCGACGTGAAGCAGCAACTCTGAAAATAAAAAAGAATTTCAAAAGATACATTACCATAAAATCTTACTTAGAAAACAAACAAAAGTTGTTTTTCAAATCCATGCTCATTTTTGCCAGCAAGTTACATTTTGTAATTAGAGGAGAAGGGTTGCTACAATGAAACTCAGAATGCTCGGAATGGATGCAAGTTATACAGAGGAACTTAAAGAAGCCAAATACCAGCTAGAAAAAGGCATTGAAGAACTTACGTGGCGTTTGAAACTTGAGAAGCATTGAGATCTGATGTACATCCCCGACAAAATGCGACAAAACAAAAGTGTCTTTGTCAAATTATCTATAATCGGGAGAGGAAAATAAGTAAACTCTAGAACCTATCTTCAAACGAAACAAACAATTAATAATATATAATCAGTAAATGCTTACAGTTTAATTTAGATGAAGCTTCATCATAAGCTAATTTCAACTGCACTGTATAATTGTGAATTCAGTAACACATCTATGCACAGTCCATAAGAATCATGGCAATCAAGAAAATCTGAATAGACAGTTAAGTAAACCTGAACAGGCAGGGCAAGTAAACCTGAACAGACAGGGCATGGAAGGAAAAAAGGATTATACTTATAACAGGTAGCTTCTAGTTGGATCATCAGCATCCAGTTGAGATTGTTGCAGTGACATCAAGACATCCATGACCTAGCCAATGAAGAATGAAAATCATATATTAGCACACAAAATGTAAACACAAAACATGTTAAAATAAATTAAAATCACCTGAATTAGTGCTTGAGTTTGCATAGGTAGCTAAACCATTATGAATGTTGGTATTATGTTAAATGATACCAAGCAAAAGCTTAGACTCAAATCATGTAACAGAGACCACTTAACCAAGTAAGGAATTTGCATAGATAGCTCGAAAGTAAAAACATGCCATAAAAAACTATATTGCAAAATCCAATTGAAGATGTTATATTAAAAAGTGACATATTGTCATGTCGTTGCTGAAGTGATCTCAAATGCTTAATCAAGTGAATAAACCCTAAATCCTCAAATCGAAACAAAATCTTCAGAGAAATACAAAACATAAAAACGCGAGTACCTTCACTAAGTTTCGTTGTACATGAGATGTGCGAGATATGAAGCATTCTGAGATTCGATAAACCAAGAGCATCTGATAAACATTGTCGAAAAAGTGTTCAAATCTTCGACTTCACCGTCGATTCAAAACATTCACCGACGAGATGTTGAATGGATTTGCGAAGAGATGACGGCAATGAAGAAACTGCTAGGGGTTTGAAGGGTGAAGAAACTGCTAGGTTTGAAGGGTAAAGTGAGAGCAGAGAAAGAGACAGAGAGAATATGTTGAAAAGTGAGAGTATGGGGTCGGACAATTTGGAGAAAAATTGAAATAAAAAAGATGGACCAATCAGATAGGAACACTTGTCACATAGAATGGGAAAAGTAGTAGAAAAAGGGACAAACTTTGTGTGTATTTAGTTGATTACGAAAATGCCCTTTTTCCTTTGTAAATGCAAATTAAGTAAGGGACAATTTGGTAAGTTTGGTCAATTGATTAGTAATTGTATGATGATTGTATGATGATTGTAGATAGTAGATAATAATATGTCCCGTGTAATGAATAATTTGTTATGAACATAACTTTGAGGCGAAGATAAATAGGGAGAAACTATATTAAAAGAAGCTAACAAATCTAAAATTAACTTTTCCATTCATTTCATTTGATAATCTATTACATTCACTAGATATCTATTTATAACATTGCAATCCATTAATTAATCACCATCTAGATCCTTCTAAATAGTAATGACTCATCACTATTAATCCTAATGGGCTTATGGAAAACTTGGACCTAAATCATTCATTACATAGTGGCTCACTGAAGTCCCTCCCCAAGCACATAATAATAAACCAGGAATAACAGAAAAAGACAAAGACAAAAATTGTTGGTCGGAGGTCCAAATTTATGAGAATCAAATTGGTCGGAGGTCAACGCTAAATGTACATTTAAATAAATAAAAAGAGAAATGAAGTTGTAAATCATTTCCACACAAATCTTTATGATTTACAACAAAAACATATTTGTGTAAAAAAAAAAACAACAAAAACATATCAAGACCACATGATTGTTAACTTCTTAACCTAAAAGCCATATTACATGTGTGTATGCATAAACAACTCTAGAAACCATTGAATTTGTTATGAGAAGTATAGTAAATACAAATCACCAAGGAAGCATAATTTTAAACTTCTAAACTTTTTATCCTTTTCATTATCCATAACTCAAACCCCTCAAACATACATTGCATCATTGCTTAAATTGAAATTGTTACTCAAATCAACCTCAGGCATGCAATGAACAAACCCATTTCCCATCATTTGGTTAGCAAACTTAACTTGTGAATTGAACATCACACTATTATGATACTCCGACACATCATGATGCATTGCAGCTTCTTGAAAACCTGAATTATTTTGATCAAATCCATTTCTCATGACCAAAGACTCAACTGAATTTGAAGAGTTCGTACCGTTTACATGATCAAGCGAAAGCCATTCGGCGAATAAAAGCTTTGGTAATGAGCTTTGTTGAGTCTCTTTGGTGATGATGTTGTTGTAAGTGTGTGGATCTTGAGTTGCAAGTTTTTGAAGAGAGTGTGAAGAGTTGATTGTGTCTGAGCTTGAGGTAGCATATTGAAAGTGTTTTTGAGATTCCATTTCATTAGCTTTGGCCACTCTTTTCTTCAAATATGAATGCCAATAGTTTTTTATTTCATTGTCTGTTCTTCCTGGTAAATGTTGTGCTATTTGTGACCACCTAAACAATGTAATTGAAGTTTCTTTTAACAGTCTTCATTTTTTAAGGGAAAAAAGAGTATAGAGAAAAAAAGTTTTAAATGCATAGTTTTGAAATTTCTACTATACAATATTACTTAAAAATTGATTGAAACTTCAATAAGGTCATAGTCTTGTTATTTGGGTAAAAAGAGTTTAAGATAATTTTGAAGTAGACATTCATCAAAAATTATTATCTAAGTCTGTAAATTATTTATCAAATTTAACCTAATCAAGAATACAATATATAAAAAATAAGTGAACCTAAGAAAAAATGGTGAAGATCTTGATCCCTTTGTAGCAAAAAAATTGGAGTGAAATAGTTGTACTATATTTGACTGTAAAATGTTTGATGATAACATATTGGAATTTATCCAAGGAATACAAAATCTTGAAATAGTTTTAGTTTGAATATATAGTATTAAGGAATAGTATAATCAATTGTTTTCCAATGTTCATCCATTATTATACAGAAAAGCATGCCAACCATGCCAATTCCTCGTTTGACTTACCTATCAATTTTTTATTTTATTTTCCCTTTAAATTGGAACCACTTTATTCTATAAAAATAAAATTGAATTTTATATATATATATATATATATATATATATATATATATATATATATATATATATATATATATATATATATATATATATATATATATATATATATATATATATATATATATATATATATATATATATATAAAAAACTATCCACCAAACTAATTACATTAAATTAACAACATTGTTTTTATCTTTCCTTGCAAGTTTATATCAATATTTTAGACAAAAATTAGAAAAACTAGTTCTTTCACTTTAAAGTTTTTCACAAATTTGAAATTATCAAAATTGAAAAAACAATGTAGAACTAAAAGTAGATAAATCAACTATAATGCTAGCTTACTTGTTGCCTAACATGTGATGAAGGGTCAGGATTGTCTCCTCCTCTTGTTTGCTGAACTTTCCTCTCTTTAATCCTGGCCTTAAATAGTTAATCCACCTTAATCTGCAGCTTTTTCCATTCCTTTGCAAGCCTACAAAATTTAGTAAAAAAAAAAAAAAATTTAAATTGAGAAAGAGATACTCATAAACATTTTACAACAGTCACTAAAAAAAATTTAAACTTTTTCGTTTATGATAATATGATCAAACTTTTATCATAATCGACAAGTTGTATAGAAAAAAAAATTAAAATGTTGTATTTAAAAACATGGTTAGTGAATAATGCACATTTACCATGTACATATGAAAATTCATAAACATGAAGATAAAGAAGAAAAAACCAACCTGACTTAATAGGGACAGAGCTCCAACAGCCATGACCATATTTAAGGATGTAGTTTCTGAGTTTATGATCTTCTTCAGGTGACCATAAACCCTTCCTATGTTTTGGTTTTGTCTTTTCTAGTGTCTCCAACCCCATTTTGCTTTTCCTTGTAAAATTTCACTTTAATGTAAATGTTGAGATTGAAATTTGGAATAATATAGAGCAGAGTCAGAGAGAAAAATGTGAGAGTATTTATTTGGTAAGGAAACTATGCAGAAGCATAGTAATATATATAAAGGGAGAAATGGTTATGTTTGTTCATTTTTCAACTATCTTTTCACTAATCACGTTGAAATAATTAACAAAATAAATGTATATATAAATAATATTTTGCCAAAAATTGAATAAATAATTATGTATTTCTGTCTCATAAGTTGAAAACGTGTTTCCCTTATTGAAATTCACCTTTGGAGAATGTTGGAAACAAATGTATCATTGCTTACCATATTCCTCTGCTTTAATCTTTTTCTAAATTAGTAGATTTCTTGTTCAAAGTACTCCAAAAGTTATATGATTTATTTTTTCGTACACTACAAATGGAGTTTGTCTTTATTCTCAAACGGCCACTACAAATATTTTATGATAATATCACTATAAAATAAATCATATTGTAATAAATTTTGAATAGTGTTTGATCATGGTTTTGAAACATTAGATGGAAATATTAGTGTTTTTTTCTTCTAAATGAAGTAGTAATAACTAATAACTACTTCTTATATTAACACATATAATTGTAACTGTGAGTATCTAAGGTAGGGATGAAAACGTGTAGGGTCGGGTGTCGATTTCACACTATTTAAACATGTATTCGAAATCACTACCCGAATCCGAATCTTAATTCAAAAGCTATTTGGATAGCAAAATAACATTCACGTCCACATTCGTTGGACTCGAGTTTTTTCACCTGAACCTAAACCTGCAGCAAAACAACACATAGAATACAACAGCAACATTGAAATTTTTCATCAATTTTCCTATAATTTTTCAACAACATTACAATTTTCTATCAATTTTACTACAACTTTTCAACATCAAACATTACAATTTTCCATCGACATTGAAATTAAAATTATAGTCTAAAATTTTCTATCAAATTTGTTGCACTTATATATTTAGGGGCACTTATATAATTTCATATCTAAGTAAATGTGGTTTCAGATTCTAGTGTGAGTTTCACACTACCTAAATTCGTACCTGAAATATTGGATGGCACCCGAATCCATTAACTCAGATTCGAATGAGAGTGAGTCCCGCGGATTCGCGTATGCCTGCCTTCCCTATATCAAGGTTCATATTTTAGTGATGGTGTGCAATATAATAATATCGACTTTTTTCATTGAGTTAGGATTTGGGGAGGGAATATTAATTTCTTTATTTGTTTAATATTATTTTATTTTCCTTTGGTGAAAAGATATGAAAAGTGACATGAGTACTCACATATAACATAAATTAATGTAGAATTGATTCATCTTATTCTCTAGACAGGTAATAAAAAATGAGATTATTCGAGTCAACCTTTGTCTAGTGCCAACACACTCTCTGCCGCCCAAGACCAATTAACAAACATTTTTTTTTATTTTTCTTCTCTTTTTTTTTTTAATAATTTTTTTACAAATTTAATGCAATTAAGAAACAAATTTGTATCCTTTGTTAGAGTTTGATGAAATAAAGAGCAGGAACAGAAAATTTGGATAGGTTGAAGAATCTAGAACTAGAAGGAGCATGTGTTGGTGAAGTTGATATAGGAGAAAAATTGTCCTTACTAGAAACATTACATTTTCATTAATATTATTGGTGAAAGAAACATTTGTACAATTCGGCAGAAAGAACCTGAGTTCATTAATGGAAGATAAAAAGTACTAGTAAATTTTGATCCATTTTATAATCATTACAGTAAAATTTTATCAACTGTTCACCAAAAATGTTCAGCAAGGATCATTTTTAACCTCTGCCATTAACCATAACACCTTCACAAAATCACAAAAAATTGTCCCTACATCATGGATACATTAAATATACTATCTACTTTTCTTTCAATACTAATATATGTGAAAATGATAAGAATATACATATAAAAGAAGTTGAACTAAAGTAATCTTCAATATCATGTAATCTTTTTACCATGCATGTGATTGAGGGGATGATTAGTCTCGTGTAAAACAAGAATGTTACACTCATTGTTTTAAAAATCAAATTGAACAGGCCGGATCGGTCAAACTGAAAATCGGAAGGGTCTTCGGTCTGTTCTGATTGCTGAACCAGATATACTATTGAACTGGTGGGAACCGGCCAAAACTGGAAAAAACCGGTGAACCGACGGTTTTAAAAAACAGATGGTTCAAATGGATACTCTCTTTTTTCGCATAAAACGACGTCATTTTCATGATTTTTTAAATATAAAATATAATTAAATTATAATTAGACTTTATTCAAACCTTATTTGGAATAACTTTTTCCTGATTGAATTAGACTTGATTTAAAATTTATATTTTGTATTATTTTGTTGTGAGTGATGATTATATTTAGAATTTGAATATAAAAAATAAACATGTGAAATTATGATATTTTAAAATTATAAAATTTTGTAGGTGTTATGATATTTTTTATAGACTAAGTCATTCGGTTCGTACCGATTTAATAAATATATAATATTAAAATAGAGACCGGTTTGATCTGATTTAGTCATGCGGTTTGACTAGTATTCAGTGGTTCAATCAATGAACTAATGATTCAATATCCTTACCGATTTGATGATCGGTCTGAATTTTAAAACAAAACACTAGTTACACTAGCAATAAGATGATTTTAAAAAAATACTAGGATTAAAAACCAGTTGTCACATGCACATGTTACATGTATGATGTATATACTTAACTTATTCTAGAGAATCACACAAGTTAGGTAGGATGATCAAGTTTGATACTAAAATTGTAAAAGGAATCATAGAAGTCCACATGTATATCTTTGGGGTTGGTAATGTCCCTTCAATTAATGGCATATACCAAAGCAAAACAAGTCATTGACTAACAAAAATGCTCTCCAATTATAGTTTGTCAAGGAACACGCGAATCCTAAAGGTAGTATGTTTGTATTTGTACTACATTATTCTCAACTTCATAATATTGAATTGATTAATGAGTTGCTGATAGTTTATAAAAAGAATAATCACAATTATTGTTAAGAGTTGGATAACGTGGTTGTTCAATAAATTAACAGGTATTTTATTTTCATATTTAACTAATATTTTTTTTTACTAAAAACTATTCATTCAAATTCAAATGGTTAAAATACCTCCAAAATATCATTAATTCAACTTTAATGTACGTCGTGGTGTCTACACGTCCAGATTTTTCACAACAAATTAGTGTTGCCAGTGGATTTAAAGAAAATTCAGAAAAGACACATTAAGAAGCGGTGAAATGATTTTAAGGTTCTTGAAAGATATTGTTGACACATGTTTGTTTTTTGGTGGGGATACATATTAATTAAATTATTTTGTTGATTCTGATCATACTTATAATTTAGATGGACGACGATTTTGTACTGGTTATGTGTTTAAAATATATGGTGCTCCATGCCTCATTAGTAGAATGGTCAAGGCGACGTGCCATAATGTAGGATTTTAGCTAGTGCATGATGCAGATTGGCATGCTTCTAGATTTTGTCATATTTCCTAATGAGTGTTGCATTACCCTTCATCTGAGTGGGCTAACAATAGCATGTCCTTAGCAACTTATGGGTTAGTGCTCGCCTGCCAATGTGATTTCTGGAAGCTCCCTAGTGTTCCTCTGTGAGGACTAGGGTGATCTCATGTTGTCCTATACATCTCAGCATGGGGAAATCCCTTACCATTTTGTAAAACTTCTCCGATATCTTAAGGTACTTTGATGAATGTTTTTTAATCTTCTTCTCTTCTAACTCGTCTAGAAATAGTTCTTCTAACTGTAGATAATGTATTATGGGTTTCATCCAGCTGGTGGTCTGGGAAACTTCGAGAGTGATGATTTCATCTGCCTCAATAATGGGGGCGGCTAGAGTTTTTGAATTACAATACAGTTATGTCCCGCTCTTTTTATGTTGGAGAGCTTAAAGAGAATGCCATCCTGAAATTTTTGTTCCCTAGGCACATATGTTATTTCAAAAGCTTTGAAATATTCAAATAAGTGGTGTACCTTTTTTAGATATTTGATGAGCTATGGCTCTTTCGCTTGGTACACTATAATGACCTAGTTCACCACTAGATGCGAGTCGTTCTTGGCTTCCATACTTGAAGCACCCATTTCAATGGCGAAGATCATACCAGCAATAAGGGCTTCATATCTGGCTTGATTATTGTTGGATTTGAATTCAAACTTCAAATATAGCTCAAGCAAGATCTCATTTGGATCTTCTAGTGATATTCATGTGCAATTTCATTTAAAATTTGAGGTGCCATATACAACAATATCCATATGCGGGTGATCTCTTTACCTATTGACAAGCTAAAATCTTCTGAAAACTAGCCAGCACCCGCGACTTAAAACTTCCTTTAGGGAGATATTGGATATCATACTCAGATAACCCGATAGCCTAATATATCACCCTCCCTGCGAGGTCTGATTTCTTCAATACTTATCAAATAGGATGGTGGGTTTTAACCATTACCTTGTTCCTTTGAAATTAGGACTTGGGTTTTCTTAAAGTTATCATGACTTCCAGAGTAAGCCTTTCAATCTTCTAATATATGGTCTCAACGTCCTTAAATACATTGCTCGCAAAATTGACAGTTTGCTCAACTTTGTTTGTCTCTTGTATGAGCACATAACATATTACTTGGTTAGTAACATGCAGATAAAGGTAGAGGGAGCAACCTGCTATCAAGCGTGTCAAAATAAGAGGCAGCACCTGGAAGGCCTTTAAGTTGGAGAATGCTTACTCGTACTCGCTCGTCCATTTGAACTTATCTTTTTTCTTAAAAAATGAAAATTAATGGTAAGCCTTTTCACCTGCACAAGAAATGAAACGAGCTAGCGCGACTAAGCACTATATTAGTTGTTAAGCTTTTTTAACGTTAGATGGGCTTCCCATGTTGATGATGGTCTGACCCTTATCTAGGTTCGCCTCTTTACCTCTCTTAGTTAACATGAAATCAAGAAACTTACTCCATGTACTTCGAATGAACACTTAGCAGAATTTATGTGCATGTTGTAGCTATTGACTAATTCCAGGATATCTTTCAGATCTGCAGTGTGATTTTCCCCTTATGATGTCTTTATTATCATATCATCAATATAAATTTATAGGTTGCACCTTATCTGCTTTGAGAACACCACGATCATGAGCATTTGACATGTGGCTCTTGTGTTCTTTAGTCCAAAGGGTATGACATTGTAATAGTAGTTGTCGTCATTGGACATGAATGTTATCTTGGGAGCATCTACGAGATCCATCTTGATCTGATTGTAACCAAAATAGGTGTCCATGAAACTCAATATTTTGTAGCCAAATTATATGTCAATCAGATGATCTATATTAGGTAAAGGACATGAACCTTTAGGGCATCAACATTGAGGTCACTGGAGTCGACACACATGTACCATTTGTTTGATGAATTCCATACCAAGACTATGTCGACCGGCCAAGATGTGTACTTAACCTCAATTATAAAAGTGATGCTTCTCAGTTTCTAGTCTTCTTCATTAATGTTCGCTTTCTTTTCCTCTCCCACCTTGCATTTCCTCTAAGACACTGGCTTTGCTTGGAGTCAATGACGATGCAGTGGTAGACCACTATTGTATCTATCCCTCACGTGTCAGAGGGATCCTAGAGGAAAAAATCTATGTTTCTCCTCAATAGGGTGACGAACTCATTCTTCTTAGAATCAGATAGGGAGTTGCCTATCTTGGTGATTTGATGGTCTAATGGGCCAATACATACCTATTTTAGGTTTTCTTTGGGGGTGAGCCTTTCATCCTCTAGCCTTAATCTAGGATCCTAGCTTGTGGCATTAACCTTTGATGTGTTTCACTGAAGGAAAACGTCTGCAGCAACATGTGTTAGAACAAGATTTGTTCTGATCAATATTCTTAGTTTTGATGATAACAATGTATATGAATTTTGCTTGAGATAATGTGGTACTCTAATCCTATGCAATTTCCATTTCAGAAAATATATAAAGAGTATGCACAAAATCAGCGCAAGAAGCACTGACTCAGAAGGTTCAAGTATGCAACATCAGAACATGCTCTCACAAGACATCAGAAGATGGTCAAGCAGAATCAGAACATGGTCTATTGAAGCATCAGAAGAACTTGAGATCAGAAGCAGAAGCACTGAAGTTCTCATGGTATCACGCTGGAAGCACTTCAAGGTCAGAAGACAAGAAGATGCTCTGCACCAAGCTGTTTGACTCTGATGATATTCAAACGTTGTTTATACAAACATCAGATCAGAAGCAAGTACAAGATGGCAGGCTACGCTAACTGACAAAAGGAACGTTAGAAGCTATTAAAGGCAACGTCAGTTAAAGCAAGAAAAGCAAGGCTCGAGGTAGTTGACAAAAAAGTGAAACATTAAATGCAATGCTGTACGGATCACGCAACGCATTAAATGCTCCCAACGGTCATCTTCTCAAACGCCTATAAATAGAAGTTCTGATGAGGAGTTGAAAACAACACTTTGCGCAAACATACAGAAACGCTGTCAAATTCAAAAGCTCTCAAACTTCATCTTCAACCTCACTTCATTACTGTTGTAATATCTTAGTGAGATTAAGCTTAAACTTTAAGAGAAATATCACAGTTGTGATTATAGCTTTTTAAGAAGCATTGTATAACTCTTGTAAGAATTTGTTTACATTCATTTGTAAAGAACTAGAGGAGATCAAGTTGTGATCGGATTCTCTAGTAAGTCTTAGAGGGTATCTAAGCATTGTGTTCCTAGAGTGATCAGGTTGTGATCAGAATACTCTAGAAGACTTAGAGGGTATCTAAGTGGAAAACCATTGTAATCTTGTGTGATTAGTGGATTAAATCCTCAGGTGAGGTAAATCACTCCAAGGGGGTGGACTGGAGTAGTTTAGTTAACAATGAACCAGGATAAAAATCATTGTGCAAATTGCTTTTTATCTTAAGAGTTTTAAAGCTACACTTATTCAAACCCCCCCTTTCTAAGTGTTTTTCTATCCTTCAACATGCTCCCTTCTCATTTCCATACTCTTTTGATAGCATTCTTAGACGGCCTTATGGTTTTACTAGACCAATCCAATTTGCTACTCAGGTAGTGTATAATTTATGCTCAATTCAAGGATGGAAAGGACCTCCCCCAATAGGTTGACGGCGGACTGCCCCAGGATGGATTTGTATGAGAACAAGACATCTACTATAAGATATTTTACTTTGATTATCCTTGCGCTTTACTCTAAGATAAATATTTTTTCGAGCATTATGTGACATTTCACCTGTACTTATTTGTCTAACATACTATCTAAAGAGCCTGGGAATGCTCGGATGTCGTCTGGGTCAAGCTGAAGCCCCTGAAAGGTGTTCCAGAATAAGATATATGATGAGCATCCAAGGTCAATCAATACTCGTTTCAAATCTCAATTATCATATTACACCGTGATGGCCATGGGATCATTGTTGTGATAAAGAATATTGGTGGTGACTTTGCTGGAAAAGGCAGTGTTGGACTCTGGCTCTTTCTCTAGGGTTTCCATAGTGTTGGTGGGTATGACTTTTGATATAAAAAACCTACTTGGCATATTTTATGTGATAAGAACTAGATTCTCCCTCGTTGGCGAAACCTCCGGCAATGGTGTTTATAATAGTGATCTTGGAACTTTGTTTTTACATCTTTTAGGGGAAGGTGTTGAAAACGATTGGTGAGTGATGATGAATGTGGCCCAAGTCAGTTTAAGCTAGCCCCACTTTGGACGACAATTGCACTTGCTAAAAGTACAATTCGTGACAAATCCCTATTGTGTGTGAAGGGAAAATGTGATATAAAATGCAGCAGAAAATAAAAATCTCCCTTAAGTCGATTCTTACAAATGAACATGGTCAGTGATAGAAACAGTTAACTCATGTGGCAATTAACACCTTTGATGCATAATCATATGAATGATCAGAAGCATTAAACAAAGAATAACTCATCTACTCAGTCCATACAAACAGAGTGTGTTCAATCTCAATGCTAAATGCTAGGAATGAAGACCTTGATAGAGAAAGATACATAGACAGATATAGAAACAGAATACGAATAAGTTTCCAAACTGAATTTCATCAAGTGTAAAAGCTTCTACACAAGGGTTCTATTTGTAAAACCTCTTATGTGGGATCCAGGCTGAAAAGGTCCACTTAAATGCATTGTACCTTATGGTGTAATGTTTCACTTCAGTATACGGCACCTTACAATATTTCATATTCAACTTAAGTGCATTGTGCCTTATAGTGTTCTACATTTCACTTAAACACATCGTATCTTACGGTATTTTGTAATTTTCTTAAGTATATCATACCTTACGGTGTTCCATATTTCACTCTCTCACCAATATTTCCTTATGTGTGTGACCTTGCAGGTTCTTGTGATGTTGACAATTTTACTAAATCACGTATTTAATATAATACACAGTGAGAGGTATCTCGCAACACATCACTACTACCCATGTAAAGAAAAATATCATGCAATCTAACAAAATATTTTTGTGATAATGTTTGTGTGTACTATTACCCTTTTTCTCTCATGTCTATATTAAACCCATGGCATAGACTGTGTCATACTTGTCTAGTTCAATATTGGACCCTTAGACATATATCTTGTTATGTGGGATGGACAAATTCTATCTAGGTCACTCCTGTCTCTCAGCATGATTTGTGGATTACCCATCAAACATCTTTATGACTATCCTGTTACAGACAATGTTTGATTGGCAATGAAGTATTTGACTCCATTACTAGGGTTCATAGTGGTTTTATGTCAAAGGATGGTATACAACATTATCACCTTGAGAGTAACTTATGATATTTGCATAACATTCTATGTATTATTCTCATGGTGGATCAATTCAATATAAATATTACTCCAAATATTCATACTTATATTAAGATTTGATAACTCTTTATCTGTAATTCATGAGATGTGATCATCAATCTATCCACATAATAGTCTCACTGCTTTAGTGTTATCCAAATTTACAATAAAGGTTGACTATATATACTTTAAGAATATTGTCATTATGTTTAATGTGATCTCATTATTAATTCACACTTAATGTCTCACTAAACAGACTAGTTATTCTAGAGACTTAATTATTTTGGAAAAACAAACACAAAAAAGAAGTGTCTTATTATTATTAAATAATTTAATGCAAGTACCAAGTTCAATATAAAACTATTGGCTTCTAGGGCTTATACTAACAGTGTAGGGATGTTAGAGGTTTTAAGGGTTGTTGTGGTGTTAGAGCACACTCATGCATGAATGGTGAGTGTTTACAATATTTTTAGAGTGAACTGAATGTCTCCCTTATCATAAGGGTTAAAGTATTTATAGGAGTCTCTCGAACCTGGATCTTAGACTCTGAGTAGTGACCCATTTATTTCTCTGAAACGTGGGGAATGTGTGATTGTTTCCCTTATTCTTTTGGGAAATGTATCCCTCAACTTTAATTGTCTCCCATGCTATTATTAGGTGGGAACATGTCACTTTCCTCGTAAGCGGGTGAGTAACTCAGTCAAAGAACGACAATTTCATATGACTGATGCTTGTTATGATAAAAGGGTGGCTAATGGCACTGTGTTGGACAATATCTATTTGTCTTTGGTGAATTTTGTGTCGCCTCTTATATATTCCTAGCAAATATACCAGTACAAAAGTGTAATGTAATACAAGAAATATTTACTGTGAGGCTTTTATTTCATATTATATATTATAAACTAAATTTCCATTACAAACTCCAACATATATTAATTAGTTTCTAATAGATTTAGAGTTTGACATAACTCATTCTTACAAAATCGATTGGTAAGATGAGGGATATAATTTTATATAATATTTTTTATACTATCTTTAATTAATATGAGATTTGAGTTTTTTTCAATACTATTGAATTAGTATGTGAATATAAATGATGGGTGATTTGAATTGTCAATATATGGGACTTGGTTTTTCAATACACCCTCGATCACTATTGTGAGCTCTATCTTTTGACCAATATAAAACTCTTTTTTTCAATACACTGATTTAGTTGTACTTGATGTATTATATAAATGAAACGGACAATGATCCGAATTGGTGAAATTTTATTTTTCGAATAGCTCCTTATTTTTCTCTAAAAGTCTGAGTTAAAATATGGTATTTGAAATGAGTTTTTTTTGTTGGATGAAAATATGAAATAATGTCAACGGGTTTATTTTTCTATATTTCATTTATATTTTTAGTGAAACAAAAATACCTTAAATTATACTATTATTTTCCTATATTTAAATATAGCAAATACAACTTAACATTGTATTCCATACGCTATTAAATAATTCCAAGTCTCACTTTATATAGTTAACTTTGTATTTTGAAAAGTGCTGAACGGACACCGCTAGAGTATAAAAATAATATTGTCACGCATGGTTGACATGAATATTAATTGGCTTTCCCTAAAGAGCAACAATTAATTATTTTCTCAAATAAAATTAATAATTATGAGAATCGAGAAACAAAGACTTCTATATTGCCTTTTTAAATAGACCAACAGCATAAATATTCATCAATTTGGTTTCAAATATGTTTAAAAAAAGATGAGTCTAAAGTCTAAGCCTGTAATCTTAATGTTAAAAAAATGTCTAAATTTTCCATCAAAAATAAAAGTCTTAGGCTGTAATTAATTTGGGAGACTTGTAACTAAATTACTCAACAAGGTGTAGGCGTGCAAGAAGCACAAAAGGACATATATGCAAAATTTGAAGCACGCTGTGCACGTATAATTTTATATATATATATATATAATTTTATATATATATATATATATATATATATATATATATATATATATATATATATATATATATATATATATATATATATATATATATATATATATATATATATATATATATATATATATATATATATATATATATATATATATATATATAAGAAGGGATCAAATTACACCCGAAGAGTTACACCACGAGTTACACTCATTCAATAACTACATTTTGAATTAATATTTTTTAAATTCAACCGTTGGATTGAAACATAATATCATATAGATCATACCTATAAAGTTTGAGCTTAATCTATAATGATTTACTATGTCATTGAATTACACCAAAATTAACGTTATATGAAAGCTCATTTTGACGTTAATCTTTGGATATCTTGATCGTATAGTAAATCATTATAGATTAAGCTCAAACTTTATAGGTATGATCTATATGATATTATGTTTCAATCCAACGGTTGAATTTAAAAAATATTAATTCGAAATGTAGTTATTGAACGAGTGTAACTTGTGGTGTAACTCTTCGGGTGTAATTTGATCCCTCCTCTATATATATATATATATATATATATATATATATATATATATATATATATATATATATATATATATATATATATATATATATATATATATATATATATATATATATATATATATATATATATATATTATGCTTAAACTTAGGGTATTGTTATCTTAATCTGTCTAAACTCATGGAAAGAATGAAGAATCATTATCTGCCGTCTATTATCTTTGTATAGAAAAGGAAATAAAATTGCAAATTATGTAGAATGTGTCTGGAATATAGTGTCTTATGAAAAAAATAGATATATTTGTACACATTATAGAAATGGACAACTCACACATAAATTCTATACTATTACAAGACAAATTGCATCTAGAAATTTGAGTCTTGCCCTTCAAGAAATAGAGAGGTTGTGGTCATATGTTATCCTATAGCCACTTCATCCCTTCTGTCTTCTATTTAGTCTTAAAATTAAACATATAGTGGACACAATAAATGGTGTGACAAGCATAATAAGAAGTCTAACAGATTGTCACCGTTGTGTTATCAAATGTTGGGTAGTGTATGTCAAACACTATAATACTCAATTTCATTACATGCAACCTCATATCAATAGTCACAAAAAACATGTGCCACAAACCACTCATGCGATGACTAAACTACCCATCGCCACATTTTATCTTATGAGAGTAGTAAGAGTCTCTTTTGATGAACAATCTATTTGAATTTGCAGGTTATGTCAAAAGTGCTTATCAAAATAAGCATTTATGAATAGATTCAAATAAATAAAACGGTTATGAATAAGTTTGCATAAGTTATTTTTTTAACAAAAAAATATATATTTAGATTTTTTTTATATATAAGTTGTTCTCACTAGCTTGAAGATTTTATAAATATAAATTCAAAAAATATATATAAAAAAATGGCATAAGCCGATAAAGTCTCTCAAATAACATCCACCAAGTTTACGGTAGTAAATAAACTCAAATAAGTCAATTCAAGCAAATACTAAGTCTCCCACTACCATATGTTTGAGAAAAAAAATAACTTCTTCGTCTTAACAATTGTGTATCAAAGATGTGTTCCATTGTCTACCTAAAACGCTTAGAACTCATAATTAACTTGTTCTTCAGAGTCTCTGCAGGTTCCAACGCTTAGAACTCATAATTAACTTGTTCTTCAGAGTATCTGCAGGTTCCCTGCCTCCACTCAATGAATGGAGGTCAGTTCCCTGCCTCTACTCGATGAATGGAGGAGGTCAATTCGAATTTTAGGTTAACATGCAAGTCAATTTGAATTTTAAATCAACATGGAGAACAGCCCATATTTTGTATCATCATTCATGGAGGTCAACCTAGATAATGGGTGAGCAGGGAGGCCAGTCTACATTTTTGGTTAGCATGGTGGTCAACCCTAATTTTAAATCAACATGGAGATCAACTCCAATCTTAGGTCATAATAGAGGTAGTCAGAATTTTGGGCAAGTGATTTTTGGGTAAACAATAAAGTCCCCTCAAATTTTGGATACAAAAGTGAAGGCGTGACATACCCTTCAAGTTGTCTATAAATTAAAAGGAATTACACAATGTCGTTGGACTTGCAACAGATTCCATAGCATTGGATCCGCAAAACATCTATTTAACAAAATTTTCAAATTGTCTTACATATAGGTTTTGTACATTTTCCCGTAAAAAAAAAAGGGGTTTTGTACATTTTGTTACATGAGGGTTATGTTGTGTTACACGGAACCAAAACTCTCATTTCTTTTACCTTTCCATTCTGATATTCAGAACTTGAGCAGGGCAGAGAAACAGACCATGGGATCGCTGTACTCATCTGTCATTGATTTCAACTTCGGTTTTTTCTAGTCTAGCCTATGAGGTTGTTTCCCATCCTGGGTTGATAATCGCGATAATTCAACCCAAAATCCAATGAATTAATACAAACAGTGTCACAAATTACAAATCTATTTAGAAACACACTTCAAAAATAGTTCTCTGACCAGATTATGCAATGACAATAGGATTTAGGGTTTAGGATAATGTATCAAATCAGTCCTAGTTTTTAAATGACAAATGGAAAGCAGTATTCTTTCAGAGTGTCTAAGCTTCCGATTACGGTCAGTTAGTGATCATTTTAAACTGGAATCTGGAAAGTTGCTGAGGAATGGTGGATATGACTGGTCCATATCTCTGCAATTAATTGATACACAAAATTCATAAGACACAGCATAGAATTATTATCATTTTTTACTAGCAAACATAATAATGTGAATAAGTTCCAAAACTAAATTCTATGACCAATCCATGAGATGAAAATTTCTAAGATGCGCTAAAAAAAGGATAACATTGTAGATGAGCCAAGAATCTGACATGCAAAATTCAATTGATTCCCTTGAAAGAAAATTGTTTCAGTTTATGAGCATGTGTTTCCATTAATTTGTGATAGTCATTTCATATCTCTCTACATTATAAAGAATTTCAATATATAATCAAGTAACATAAGACAAAGAGCATAATGATTAATACCCTACCTGAACATTGTCATAGAGTTCAAACAATGGAACAGCAAGCAGCTTCAGGTTTTTCGGTACAGCAAAGTATTCCCTCTCAGATAAGTGAACAAGGAAAAGCTTCTTGCACTCCTGCATAAAAGATATTAATGGATGTTGTAAGCACAGACCAAGAGAACTAGCCATGCAAGAGTTTCAATCAATGATATTCCCGTGACAAATTACCTTGGGCTTTGTTATATGAGGAGGACAGTATGGATACATTATGGTTTCAAAATTTGGCCTCCACCAGATTGCAACACATTCACCTATCTGGGGGATGCCAAAGAATAAGTGCATGTAAATAACAAGCTTGCTAGTAAGCTTTCCAAGTTCAAACATCTAAAAGGTATGTGATAGATCATACCTGCCAGTCAGGTACAAGACCAGGTGAATTAGCACCAAGTTTGCTAGTCAATTTTCTCTTCAAGCCCTCGATTTCTATAAACAACCAAAAAAAATGTGTTTAGCATAATCACAGGTTGCTATTTCAGAGCATCGTATTCGGAGCAAGGAAGCAAGACCCTACCATTCTCTCCTGGCTTAAGACGGCCACCTGGGAGTTTGCAAAATGTGTTTCCAATTTGCAGAAGAAGAATATGAGGATGATTGTGTTCTTGTACCTAGAAAATTGAAGCACAAAGCTGAGACATGACAATAAACAGAATCTCCAGGAAAACAAGAGTGGAAGTATTTTCTTAACAGAAATTGTAGGGAAATACATTGTAGGGACAAGTAAATAAAAATTGTAAGAAAATTAAGTGTCCAGGACAAGTTTAACATGGAATTGGGCGGACGTGCATAAAGGGCAAATTATTCATTACTAACCAAAACAACAACTAATGGTCAATTTCATGCCTTATAAAATTCTACTGTAAGTAACTTTTGCGCCATAAATCTCACACCTCCATTCTACAAACGAAAATATAAGCATCTACTAAATTTATCAATTCACCTTATTGTACATGCTAGAAGGGTACCTAAAGAAATTAACTAGATGCACTATGCCAATTTTATAGATCTAGTTAACTAGGTACTACATATTAAAATTGCATGAGAGAGTGGCCTGGACAACGATGCAACATAGGTTATGATAAAGTCGAGAATATATAATTAACCTTCCAATTCAGATACCAGACCCAACCAAATAGAGCATACAAAATGCAAGTTCAGCAGGAGGCAGGCAAATTCTAGTTTCGAGGTGTAAATTAGTTACCACAAGTCTTATGGTAAGAATCTTGGGTCCATTGTACAAAATTATAGGGAGATAGAAGAATAGGTCAACGCTATAGGATTCAAAATTTCCACTCAAACCTATAGAGAAGCTTAGCACAACTATAAGATTTGTCATTTGTCATGTATGAAAGTTAATGTTGAGCATTAAAAAGCCAACAAGAAAATAAGATCAACAATGCAAAGATAATCATGCTACAATGGATGAGTGATCACACAAGACAATATAGGATTAAAAATTTTCATTAACAAAAAGCAGAGGCGACTCATGTTGTAGAAAATATGGTATACTTTTGTTTTAGGAAGTTTGAACATACGCGGAGAAAGTCCATAAAAGCATGTGTAGATCATGTGGATGATGTTCAGTAAGTTAGAAGTAGAGGAAGTCTAAAGAAAACTATAAGTTCAACCCATCAAGAGAAATTTGGAGTTAAATGATATATCTTTAGATGACTCGTGATAAGATGATATGACATCATTTCATGCATGTAACTGATACCTCAAAATGTGGTAAAGTTATTTTTAAAGTTTTAAACTTAACAAAACAGGGGGGAGAGGAAGTGAAAGAGAACAATCAGTTAACATACCAGTAAAATTCCTTCCACGCTGGTCCTCATTCCTTCTTTCATATAACTGAAGTTTGGAAACGAAGGAAATAATTATATTTCAGAACCATTTGAGTAAATAATTTAAGCAGCACCCAGGAAAAGGAACAAGTAAAAAGATTACATAAGAATAAGACTGAATGTAAATGGTAAGTAATTGTAATTATTTGTCTTTACTGCATTTAGAATCAGCATTGATAGGGAGAGTAACTACTCTTGATTATCAGCGGATTGAGCTCTATTTAACAGACACTTGTATCATATAAATACCCCTTATGTATTGTTTTACAAACATATGAAATACAAAGTATATTAGTTTTGGATGTGATGAGAAAAAGGAGGAAAACAAACAACTCAAGAGAGCACATCAAAGCAAACAGGCTAGAGCACATATCTTTATAGATTTCACCATTTTATAAAACACATGGTGGACTTTGGGCTTTTCACATTTGTGGGAATTGTATCAATGGAATCAACACGGCAGTTTGGTTTTAAATGATAGCATCTCACAACTTCATAGATGGCAAGCTTGTCCAATAATTAAGTTCAACAGTTCAAGAAGCCCCCACCCCTAACTGTAGTATGGACACACAAAAATTGCCAAAGGGGTATGAAAAGGAGTCAATATATAATAGCAAAATTTGCCGGTTCAACGGGATTTCTCATGTTTGAACTAGTAAGGACATAAGTTATGTTGGGCAGGCTAATTTGAGCTATATAAAAGCTAATTTCAAGGAATTACACCAGAAAGAGTAATGGTATAATAAAGATCAAAAATCCGTTTAGTTTCTGAACCAGTCCAACAATTTATAGAACGAATCACTTATACGGTCAAATCTAGTACAAAATCTTTACTTAAATTTCAAAGAGTATAGTATGATTGGGGTTTTTTCTAGGGTTTATGGGTTGAAATTGTGTGACCTAGCCAGTGACGAAAGATCCTAAAAAATTAACGAAAGAGTAGTGATGAAAAATGAAAAAGAGAGAGATATAGAATGATACGAACTTGACTTTCATGCGAGCAAGACGATCGGCGACGGAGGTGTCTTTCTCCATCTTGGGCTCCTTGGTGCCGAAGGTGTAGCTGGACAATGGGTAGGTGTTTACGACCTGAGACGGTACCATTTTGGAACTCTTTTCTTGTGTTGTATTCAGTTGTGCTGTTGTGATTGAGTGAGAAATGGAGAAGAGAATGAGAAAGAGGAGGGAAGTTGAGGTGAATCAATGTATGTGAAAGTCTTATGACTTCACCGCCTGTCAGTGCTGGAAACAACCGAAACCCAACACCCCAATGTGGGCCGGGAGCCCGCTACACCAACTCTAGGTTTTTTTATCAAACAAACTAAATATTATTTAATTTTAATTTTGGTTAAATTACAGTTTTGGTCCTCTTATTTTGTCTGATTCACGAATTTAGTCCCTCTATTTCAAATTCAAACAGCTTTGGTTCCCCTATTTTATATTTAAACAGTTTTAGTCCCCCTCTCATATTTTTTTCAAAGAAAATCGATGAGATTTTTTTATTTTTAACTTATATTTTTATCTACAAAATTCAATAATAAGTTTATATACGAAGATTTGTCATGTTTCACAAATAATTTGTCATTTAAAAAGTGAAAATATCGTTAATTTCAAGTAAAAAAGTATGAAAGGGGGACCAAAATTGTTTAAATCTAAAATAGGGGACCAAAACTGTTTAAATTTAAAATAGGGGGACTAATTTCGTGAATTCAAAAAAATAGGGGGACCAAAACTACAATTAGGCCTTTAATTTTTATATTTTTTATAACAAACACACAAAAAAATTAAGTGTTGCAAAGAGATAGAGATGTTGTCTTTGATGTGTATAAAGATTGTATTTACATGTGTGTGTGGTATCTCTACAAGAGTAGCGAATATTCAAAGGTCTTTATTAGACTTGTAATAGTTAGGGTGGTTAGGGCTTTTTGCGAAAGCAAGAGGCCAGGTATGATGATGTTTATGGTGTTTATGGTGGTAAGAGAGGTCATCTCATGTGAGGTGAAAGGCTATGTATTATGTAATATAATGGTTAAGTTATGATATCTCTCTTCTAGGTTAATGGAGAGGTATTTATATAGGCCCTAGAACTTGGGATTTCCTTAGGAATGATAACCGACCACTAGTCAATGGTGGACCATTAAATTCTTACTTTTTATGAGAGCATAGATCAACTATTGACCATAACTTTACTCTGAACAAGAAGCATTTTTCTCCATGTTTCTCATACCTCGGCGAGTGAGAGACGTTTAAGGAAATGTAATTCCTTCCATCGGGACGACATATGGTCATCGCTCCTTTTGAGTGTCATAGTCATCCCGCCTTAGTTAGACCTTTTACAAATATAACACTACATAAACCCTCAAGCATAAGGTATATGATGAAGGACTGAGTGCTTTTAGACTACATAATAGTGGAGTATCCCGGGGTCCTGAGTTTCTTTCGGATATGGCCTGGAGGACCAGTCTGGCTAAATTTAGAGAGAGTCCCTCAGGCAAAGTTATGTTGAGTCTGTCTGATGAGACAGTAAGTCTCTCTTGAGAGACATTGGACCTCTCAGACAGGACTTTTATCTAACCCTTAGACAAAACTTAAGATTAAGTCTCTTAGGCTAGACTTCAGTCGCGCCTCTTGGGCGAGATTTATTTGTTTGGTCCCGCCCAAGGAAACTCCAAGTCTTTCAGGCAGGGAGTTTAGATAGTCTATTTGATAGGAAATCTCAATCTCTCGGGTGGGACTTCTATCATCCCTCAAACAAGAATTAAGATTAAGTCTCTTAGGCTAGACTTCAATTACGCCTCTTGGGAGATATTTATATGTTTTATCCCGTCCGAGGAAAATCTAAGTCTCTCTGACGAGGAGTTTAGATAGCATGTTTGATGGAAAATCTCAACCCTTAAGGAGAACTTATGATCAACATGGCTAATGATACTATAAGCCCCCTAGGAAAAATTATGATCAGCTTGGCTGATGTTATTATAAGTCCCTCAGACGAGGCATGGGACCTCTCGGACAGGACTTTTATCAAGCCCTTAAATAAGACTTAAGATTAAATCTCATATACTAGACTTCAATCACGTCTGTCATGCCCCAATTTTTGACCATAAGACCCCCCCTTCATTTGCATTAAATTTAAGATAATTTAATCATAATTCATCTTATATAAAGATCATTCATGCATCATCACTAACCTCAAAATTCAAGAGATATGTATTTGCTTATTTACTTCTTTCACAAGGTATGTGTGTTGGATCAAGGAGCTCAAGCAGTCAGGATTTTGTGACTCTCAAAGGGATTCAAGCTTCTCATGTGATCAACTAATTTTCCCCATCAATATTCAAGCTCAAGTGAGCTTCAATTTAAGATCACCAACTTTCAAATTTCATCTGGTACACAAATTAGGGTTTTTAACCTAACTCATTTAAAGAGTTGACTTTTTGGTCAAGGCATGATCTTTTGGCTTAAAACACAGTTTAAGGTCCTCAAGTACTTCATTATAGCCCACTCATATCATTAATTTGACAAGAGGAGTTTGATTCATTGATATTGAAAAGATTGCAATTCAATTGGTAAAAAGTCAACTATTCAAGAATCAACTTTGACTTTTGGAATGACTGGTCAAACATGGACTTTTTCAAGGTCAAGAATCATGAAAATGTGATTAATGAAACCATTTGATCAAGTTTAATCAAGAAAACTAACCAAAAGATTCAAAAGATTGAATTAGGGTTTTAGAAATATTTCTAAGTTATGGAAAATTTCATGTTCAAGTGACCTACTTTGAAGACTTGTAACTTCTTCATCAAGCCACCATTTTTCATGCCCAAAAGGTCAAATTGAAAATAATCTTCCGTACTACAACTTTACCATATGAGGTGGATTCCAAAAAATGAATGGGTTGAAGGATATAAAGCGATTAAGTTGGCATTTCAATGTTGTCAAAATGTTCTAACACTTAGAAAATTTTCTAAGTGTTAGAACATATTTTTTTTCAAAGTTGGTAGCCAATTATCTCCATGATCCAAGTTGAAATTCTTCAAGCAACCAACATGAAAGTTGAAGTATGTAACCTCACCTTTCCAAAAAGTCCAAGAGCATGAAATTAAGCTAAAAAAATCGAATTTGGGAAGATGGCGCCATGAAGTTGCATTAGAGGTCCATTTTTTGTGACAAGTTCATGAACAAACCTTTAGCCTTACCGCAAGATCTCACTTTACAGGTCCTATTACTTGTAAATCTCCACATAATTGAGCAATAACACAGATCCTTAATGTATTACCCAAGGATTATAAGCTTTATCCAAATCATGATACCATATTTGGAAGAATTTGTAAAAAACTTGATATACATTTGCATACAGGATCACTTTTCCAACCACTATTCATTCAGGCTTGCACTTTGCTTATAATCAGATCCTACAATATCTAAACACTTAGAAGCAACCTCATAAGTGCGGAAAGCATGGCAAATCCCTTGATTCACTCCTTTTCTTCAGCATGAAGCAAGCATGCATTTTTGTGCAACTTAGAACCAAATGGCCAAACCATTAATCCATATGAACCAAGATGAATTTTTGCAAGTTACATGAATCATATGGAACCTCTATAAATAGGGAACCAAGCCTTAGAACCCAACACACCAAAATTTACACAAAAGCTCTATTGTTGCAAGCTTTCAAACCATTTCTTCGAATTTCATTCCTCTTACAAGTTTCTTGCAAACTTAACATCTAAACACATCGCATATACCATACATAAGTAATTGTAATCATTAAACACCAACTATAAAACCTCCATCAACATCTCATAATCTCACTCTCTTCAAGTTACAACTCGAGGTGGTTAGAGAGATTGAGGTACTTTCAGTTAAAAGTAAGCATTGCTACACGTTCCTGAGACCTAACTGAAGCTGTAGGGATCATCAATTCATTTCCACAACTATTATACCCTCATATCAATTTCTCACCTTAGAGGTAAGACTTCTTGAATTTGAAATTCGTGTTAGGAGCATCATTTTGAACAATTTTCGATTCTATTATGTTTGCTTTGATGTGAGGATGAAAACCCCTAACCTATTTGTCATTGATTGTTGTTTTTTGTCATTTAATTTTGTTTTAAAGTTGCAGGATTCTCGAGATTTTCTGAGAAATTAGAGAACTATAGTTAAAATAGATTTATGATGTCTATATTGTTGAACTCGTGATAAATTTTGAGCAATTTTGGTTTTTACATCACTGCATTTGGTTGAGAAATGAAGAAATACGATTTTGGAAAATTTGAATTGTCCCAATGTCAAAAACGAATTTCATCAGCACCATTTTTTTATTTTCAGAGGCTTGTTTTAAATATAATTTGAAATTTCTCTGGTACAAGTAATGCATGTTCATAATGATATCTTAATAACATAACTAATATCGAGACAGATGTTCCGACATGTGTTATGACATCCTGAACAGAATTTTAAAATTGTGTGATTATGCAGAAAATAAATATGCAGAAACATAAATAACACACACACAATTGTTTACATAGTTCGGTGCAACATCACTTACTCTAGGGGCTACCAAGCCAGTAAGGAAGTCCACTATAGTATCAGTTCAAGGCCTAAACAAGTCTCATGCTTACAACTTTCTATCGTAATCGTTACCTTGTGCAACTTCTACCTAATAATCTATTAGATATGAGAAACCCATCCCACTTCCAATCACCGCAACGATGTCCAATAGTCCCAGTCCTAGTTATTGTATCAACGACCTTTCACCTACCTGAAGATCACACTTCAAACACAAAAGAAACATCTTAATTAAGACATCCTTTTATTAAGAACAAAATACTTAGTTAAGACACTTCTTAACCAAGAACAAATACTTGATATTGCTTAAAAGCTTCGATCAAGAACAATTCTCAACTCATTGTCTAAAGACTTATGAGTGAGAACAACAATGTCTACCACAAATATCAAAAGATACCAGGGTGACAAAACACCTACACAAGAGACTCTCAAACCTGCAGCTTTTTGCTTCCCCTAATTTACAAATTCTGTAAATTTCTACTTAAACATTGGGTCAGGTTTTCTCTTTTAAATACACCTTTGTAGTCCACGAGCTTTGTAATCTGCATCAGATATTTCTAAATCCATAAGCTGATTGATGCACCTAGCGTGTAGATAAATCTCGTTAAATCTTGGAACACAAATATCAAGTTTCCTAAATTATATTAGTATCCAATTTTGACAACTTCTACCGTTGAAGATACACAAATTTGTTTCAGATTAAATCTTCTTGATTTGAGAAATAAATTGAGCCTAAACTACACATTTGAAAAGAAAAGTCCAAAATCCAATAATTAAAAAAAAAAAAAAATCAAAACTTCCATTAAACCTTTAGTCCCCGAGGTTTTTCATTTTACATTCATGTGTAGAAGAATCTATGTTAAAAAAAGGGTTTCATTTTCACCATCTTAACTTCTAACGAGTCGATAAATCGACAGTAATTCTTTTCACCGCGCAATTCTCCCAACACATTCCCGCCAAATCTTCGTAACTCAACAACCCACCACCACCGTCACAACTCCGACCACCGCCACAACCATGGGAAAACAAAAACAACAAGTAATCTCCCGCTTCTTCGCCCCAAAACCCAAACCCCCTTCATCAACCACCGACCCCCCTCCACCCTCACCCTCTCCTCGTCCCACTCCTCCCACTCCCAAAATCTCCACCACCGTCTCTTTCTCTCCAGCCAAACGCCGCCTCATCTCTCAACTAACATCATCCCCCAACAAACAACCCAAACTCTCTGTACCCTCTCCACCCAATCCCTCCCTTCATCAACGTTTCCTTCAAAAGCTTCTAGAACCTTCCCCTCCGGACCCACACCTCCCTTCGTCTTCCCAACCGGTAAAGTTTACTCCTTTGGAGGAACAGGTAGTGGAACTCAAAGCTAAATACCCTGATGTTCTTTTGATGATTGAAGTTGGTTACAAGTATAGGTTTTTCGGCCAGGATGCCGAGACTGCTGCTAGAGTGTTGGGTATATATGCGCATATGAATCATAATTTTTTAACTGCTAGCATACCAACTGTTCGATTGCATGTCCATGTGAGGAGGCTTGTGAGTGCGGGGTATAAAGTTGGTGTTGTTAAGCAGACTGAGACTGCTTCTATTAAGGCCCATGGTTTGAACCGGGGTGGCCCGTTTTGCAGAGGGTTGTCAGCTTTGTATACGAAGGCGACGTTGGAGGCGGCTCAGGATTTGGGAGGTGGGGAAGATGAGTGTGGGTCGGTGAGTAACTACTTGCTGTGTGTTGTGGAGAAGAGCATTTCGGGGGAGAGAAAGTCTAAGGGTGGTGTGGAAGGTGGTTTTGATGTGAGGATTGGGATTGTTGGTGTGGAGATATCGACTGGAGATGTTGTTTACGGAGAGTTTAATGATAATTTTTTGAGGAGTGAACTTGAGGCTGTTGTTGTTAGTTTGTCTCCGGCTGAGTTGCTTCTTGGGGACCCTCTTTCTAAACAAACTGAGAAGGTAGTTTTTCTTGCCAAGGTCTTTCTATTTTTGTTCATACATTTCAAGAATTGTGATATTGTTTCTGTAAGTTATAAATAGAACAGTTGATTGTAGTTGCTACTTGCTAGAATCTAATTGAAAAGATTTTGATTGTTGGAATGCTGAAGCTTGATACTGCAATGGATGATGTATCTATCATAGAACAATTTAGAGGATGGTGTTGAAATATAATGTATGTTATCATCAGTCATTACTTGTTGGCTGAGGATCTTTAAATTTGTAAGCATTTAGATAACTGAATTTGTTTTTTTTTAACGAAATATTTATTGTTCTCCAGTTAAAGGAAAAGGAAAATTATTCACTTGCAAGATGTTTATTGTTAAGGTCTTTGTTATTGGGCCACCGACAATTGTCAACACTCCAGGTGTTTCAGTCCTGGGGTGTGTTTAGATCCCACGTCGACTAGAGAGTGGCCAAATTAGTTCTTATAAGGCTTGACCAATCTTTCCTCACCTTTTTAGCTAACTGTTGCTCAGTAAAGCTTAAAGCCCAAGTTTTAATATTTATTATAAAATCCTTAAAGGAACGTACAATACACTCTGATTATCAAATAGGAAAATTTAAGTTAAGATTAGAAGATGATGATACAAAACAAATTCCTTACCATCATTCACAGTTCATATAGTTGGTGTGAATTTCTGATTTAGCTTGGAAGATGCTGATACAATACAGTTCCCTTCCCTTATCTTGGTTCAAATAGTTGATGTTCTAATTCACATTTGCATTTTGAAAACAATAGATGAAATTTTTACACAGGACAAAGTTGCCAGAAAATTTAAATGGATGTTTTGATTGGAACAAATGGATGTCTGAAATCATTGAAGGACGAACATGATGTCCCATGTATTTTTATATAACCGATTTCAGGATTTATTCTTACCATTTATGCATTGTGCATGTTTGTCCTCACGACATGAGTTTTCAATCTCAGTTTTCTTGTAATTCAATACATCGCCTTTTAAAGACGGTTCAAATGTTTTAAATTTTAATGCTTGGGAAGCTTATTTCTTAATCTTTCAGAAAATTTCTGTTCCTATTATTTATGAAGACGGAAATTTTATCCTCTTGTTAAATCGTGTAATCTTTACAAGGAGACCTGTTTTCTTAAAACACTAGATAGTTTACTTACAGTGATTCAAAAGCTCAGTTGGTTTATTATAAATAAGTTCGCTAACCCTAAGATCCAACTGTGATTTGATGTATTATTAGTTATTATTAGCTTTCGCTGGACCCTCCTCAAATGCTCGTGTGGAGCGTGCCTCACGAGATTGCTTCACTGATGGAGGCGCTTTAGCTGAAGTTATGACCTTGTATGAAAACATGTGTGTTGATAGTTCATCAGATTCTGTGCAAGGCAATGAATTGACTGAGCATAAAAGTCAGCAGATGGAAGTCAAGGTACCGACTACTGATATTTAATTATTTATAAAACTCGGTATCCTTACTGCAAACTTTACCAAGTCTTAAATTCATTATTATTTTGTTATTTTGAGTATGCATCATTCTACTAGCCAGATTCTGTCTTATGATATTAAAGCATCTCATTGAAATTTGTTATTTTAGTGCATTGTAGTTTATGAGTCAAGTTCTGTTTTACTTTTCCTTAAGTAGGAGTTTAACAGAATATAGAATACAAGTCTCGTAAGATATGCACAAATTGTCTCTTAGAGGTGGAAATTGGATAACCTACAATACCAAAAATCTCATGTTTCAATAACTTGGGTCTATCATACAAAGTGAAAAGGATACAAAGGTAGGATTGGCGGATAAAATGGAGAAATGCTTCAGATGTGAACGTTGCAGATGAGTGTACAAATAGTAAAATTTCATTAAGTATTGGTTTTGGAAAAAAAAAAAAAGAATGTGTGCACAGTTAATATACTGATTTTGGATCGCTGCTCTTGTAAAAAAGGTGCACATACTATGGCCTTTCTCTTGGATGAGGTTATTTTGTCTATACTACTCAATTTTCACATAAAATAGTACTTCTTAACATGTGTAAAAGTTGAAAAAATTGCTTATAAATCAGGCCAGAGGGAGTATATGATAGAGGAAAAATTTGGGTAATACAAAGTGATGTGGAATACTGCAAGTTGAATACTATTACGGGACCATTGTTAGTCTGCAAGTTGATGTTACTCTCTGAATTATGGAACCACACCTATCAAGAAAGGAATTGCTATTGGCAAATGAGTGGTGGAATTAGGTCCTCAAGGCTCAAGTGTATGCGTGCAGCTGCTGCTGTCCATCTTCATCTTTCTTTGTAGGTTCGGTAATATGTGGGTTCTCTCAAACAAGCTAATGTTTCTCCAAACAACAAGGTCAATCAAAACTACTCTCAACCTCAAGGACAAGGTTGTTTATAAGACGCATTGATAGGACACCTCGACACATAGACATATTCTAGTAGGCTGTAAAAGTGAATTGAGAGTTAGTTAGGATATTCCCTGATTTTAGAAATTTTCTGTTGTCAGAGAGGGAGAGGAAGTTGAGAGGCATTCAAAAATATTGTTAAGAGTTGGTTAGGAGAGTTATCTCTGGTTAGGAGCTTTGCTTTGGAATAAAAATCACGGACTCTGGTTTATCATTTCCTTTTCGGTTTTGCCACCATTGTAGATCTCTTAAACTCATCCATTTCCATTCAATAATATACACTTTTGTTACCTTGATTTTGCGGGTCCTATCAGAATGTGTGAAGAAGACATGTAAAAACTTGGTATCTAGAAGCATTGGTAAGGAGACTTGACTAGATGGATGATACTCCATTAGTCAGAGTCTGAGGTAGAGGCAGACCAAAGAAAACTATGTCGAACCATTACGAGAGATTAGAGATAAACGGTGTTTCTTCTAATTTAATTGATAAGCCACTTGATCCATGTAATCAACTCCAAAAAGGATTGGACGTTGTTATTGTTGTTGTTGTGGATTGTAGTTTATGATAATATTTCAATCAACTGCTAAATTTTGAAATATTTATTTTAAAATTCAAGTCTTATTATAGTTAAAATTTCTTCCCCCAAAAAATCACATGCCTACAATTTTTTTTGACTTTACAGTTTATAACTATACATTTCTTTTTTTTGCGATTTCTCTTGATAACATACTTTGTTTTCTACTCTTTTAATTATATAGGAGGCCATGAACCTTCCAGATTTGGCTGTTGAAGCTTTAGCTTTAACTATTCGCCATTTGAAGGGATTCGGTTTTGAAAGAATTCTGTGCTCAGGTGCTTTAAGACCCTTTGCAAACAATACTGAAATGACTCTCTCAGCCAATGCACTACTACAACTGGAGGTAATTATAAGCTTACCTTTTGTTTCTTGAGAGTGGTAAGGACAAAACATACTTAATGTCAAAAAATAAAAGAAAAAGACAAGCATACGTTACACCTCGGCGATAGATGTTGCAATTTTTGTTTTTGTTTGGAAGTGTGACAATTATAAGCTATCATATGTGCTGTCTACCTAGTGGATGGAAATGCTTCACATTATCATTTTCTGATGGAAATAAACTACATAAAGTTTTGCACAAAGATTATAAGGAAGGTAGTCATAACTAAGATAACCTTGAATATCCAATAAAATGGCCCCATTAACATCGCATCACAAGAGTCTCCACTAATTACTAGTCCTTTAACATGAATTGGACCAACTTTTTCTTTTTAGCATTATCATGGTACATGGATAAATGACACTATTAATCAATCTAATCATACACCTAATTGCCCTTTCTTTCTCTGCTTCAGGTATTAGTTCTTGTAGATTCATTTAATATAAAATAATTAAATTATTGTAACTAAATGTCAGGACTTCTTGTTGGCTGGTGACTGCAGTATGTATAAACCTACATTTTCTTGTTTGGTTTAGGCATTAATTCTTATAGATTCATATGAAAGTAGTTAGAGTATAGTAGTAAAGTATCTTGGCTTCTTGCTGGCTTGTGACAACGTCATGTATACTTCTATTCTTTTCGTTGTGTCATAGAAGCTAGTACTGTTTGGTTTTTCCTTCCTCGTGCGTGCTTAAAATTCTCTTGCTGATTCTTGCTGCTAATGAATGTTAATATGTTATCAGGTCTTACAAAATAACAGCGATGGATCTGATAGTGGTTCCTTGTTACAAACTATGAATCACACTCTTACTATATTTGGTTCCAGGCTTCTTAGGCATTGGGTATGGGATGCTTCCATTCCTGATATACCATCACTGACTGTTATTTTCTCGATTTTCTTCTCTTTATCAGGCGAAAAAGTTCTTTGTTTAATTGTTGTTCATGTGCATGATCAGGTGACACACCCACTATGTGATCAAACCATGATTTCTGCCCGTCTTAATGCTGTGTCTGAAATCGCAGAGTCCATGGGAACTTGTAATGGCATGAAGAATCTTGAATGTTCTGAGGAAGATCCTGATGTAACGATTGTGCAGCCTGAGTTAGCGAACATACTTTCATTGGTTTTGAAAGCCCTGGGCCGGGCACCTGATATACAGCGTGGCATTACAAGAATTTTCCATTGCACTGCTACCCCATCTGAGGTGATAAATAGTTTTTGTTGGATGTCCATGTATTTCACTATATTATGTAATTTAATCAACTGTCCTATGTTTCTTGTGATTTCTGTTCACCTTTAATCTTTACATTAGAGAGGGAGATACAAATAGAGCTAAACATATTCTATTCACTTAATGACAAGGTTCCCTGTTTGTGCATGTCTGGATTTCCACCGTTTGATGCGAGTGTTTTAACTTTTCTGGGTTAAGAAAGTGAAGAACTGTAATAAAATGATTTATTTTGGTGAAAATGTTTTTGCTGTTTGAGAATGAGAACTACAGTCTTAATGCAGTGTGAAGTGCAATGGTTAAGAGAATTGCTATTTCTGAACAGTTGTGCTTAGTCATTTAAGTTTATATATTATATTAAATGGGTATTAGTTCACTTGAGTTTTTTTTTTATGTGACATAAAGCTTCTAGCTATTGATTGCTTCAACCATGCTGTCTTTTTACAGTTTATTTCCATTATTCAAGCTATTTTGTCTGCTGGAAAACGGCTTCAGCAACTTAACATAGGAGAGGGGGATGCCGATAATAATAATAAATTGTACTCTGGTTTGTTAAAGAAGTTAATTTCAACCGCTTCCTCTGCAAATGTTATTGGTAAAGCAGCAAAAATGTTGTCATCTTTAAATAAAGACTCTGCTTATCAAGGAGATCTGACAAATATGATCGTTGCAACTGAGGGACAATTTCCAGAGGTTTGTCTGTTTGAAAAAATACACTTCATAATTTGTTTCTTTTTGGGCTTCATTTTATACTCTCTGCTTTAATTCTGATCCACGTAAAAAATATGACTATGAATAGGTATTTACAACTCGAAAGGCTTTTCAGATGGCATTGGAACAATTAAATTTGTTGATTGGCTTGTACCGTAAACGGCTTGGAATGCGAAATTTGGAATATATGTCTGTTTCTGGTGTAACTCACTTGATAGAGGTAGTTTGACTGAGACACTGAAACTTTAAGTATTGGTTTTACAGAAGATTGCAGCCGTGCTTCTTTTTGCCACGCTCCATGGGAAATAAGGATGGATGGGAAACGTTATTGTCTGTTGGCAATATCCGTTTGGTCCTTGATTGTTTAATTGATTCTAAATATTACGTTCTTACCAAATGTTTCAATTTTGTTTTCCTTTCTACGGTGAAATTTAAAATTAATTCCAATTATTGTTTCATCTTGTTCACTAATCAGGAACTCTAATTTAACAGTTGAATTCAAAATCATTTGTATGAATAGAATTATGGTTGTTTGTAAGAAAGTTATATTGTTATTCATTTTGGCTGCAGTTATCATCTGATGCAAAAGTTCCTTCAAATTGGGTTAAGATAAATAGCACAAAGAAAACAATTCGGTATCACCCTCCTGAAGTAGTGACAGCATTGGATGAGTTATCATTAGCAAAAGAGAAGCTTACTATTGCCTGCCGAGCTGCATGGGACAGCTTTCTGAGGGACTTCGGTAAACATTATGCTGAGTTCCAAGCTTCTGTTCAAGCACTAGCTGCTTTAGATTGTCTGCATTCACTCGCCACTCTTTCAAGAAACAAGGTTAGCTGTTGTTAAAGGATTTTTTTAGTGCCTACAATCATTTTTCAGATTTTGTAACACAGTTCTCTATTTACTGTGACAGGGTTATGTCTGCCCTGCTTTTGTAGATGATGATGAGCCTGTTCAGATACAATTTTGTTCTGGTAGACATCCGGTATGAATTTCATGGTTTGAAATTTTGTGTAATTCACATTGATGTTTACTTGAATGTATTTGAGCTGCGTAATGCAAATGCCTGTCATAATTTGTGTATTTAGTGCATGCCATTTCTCACTAAATAAGGCTTAGTTTGGGGCTGCTGTGCTTTTGGCTTTGGCTAAGTTGACTCAATTTTCTCACTGATTGGTTTTGAAAAACTCATTATGATAAGTCCTTTCTCACTAGGTTTTGGAGACCACCTTGCAAAATAATTTTGTCCCAAACGATACAAAATTACACGCTGATAGAGAGTACTGTCAGATTGTCACTGGACCCAATATGGGAGGGAAAAGTTGCTATGTTCGCCAAGTGGCTTTAATCACTCTCATGGCTCAGGTAGGTCAATGCACTGTCTGCTACATTTCTGCTTTGACAGAGGAATGGTTTTTTATATATTGAATGTCTTGAAATTGAGTTAGTTTTTCTTTCAAATTATCGTCTCTCATACTATCAATGTTGTCAAATCATTTTCACCTCCAAAATATTAACACACTGCTTCTACTTGACAATCCTGTCTCTTATGGCTGTTGCTTTATTGAAACATTCCCTTATCTCTCTAGGTTGGCTCCTATGTTCCAGCATCATCAGCAAAATTACATGTCCTTGATGGGATCTACACTCGGATGGGTGCTTCTGACAGTATTCAGTTAGGGAGAAGCACTTTCCTAGAAGAATTGAGCGAGACGTCACACATACTTCATAGGTGTACAGAACGATCACTAGTTATACTTGATGAGCTTGGGAGAGGTACAAGTACACATGATGGCATGGCCATTGCTTATGCGACATTACATTATCTTCTTAAGCAGAAGAAGAGCTTGGTCCTCTTTGTCACTCATTATCCAAAGATTGCCAGTCTAGAAACTGAATTTCCAGGCTCTGTAGCAGCATATCACATGTCACATATGACCGCAAACGATGATTCAAGTAAAAACTCCAACGATCATGAAGATGTCACTTATTTATATAAGCTCATACCTGGTGTTTCGGAGAGGAGTTTTGGTTTTAAAGTTGCCCATCTTGCACAGGTAAATTCACGTCATCATATGTTACTTCCTCTGATTTATATATCAAGAGCCGTTAAGTTTTTTCATATAGAATGAGAAAATCAATAATGATTTAGTTGTTGAATTTTCTAGTATATTGATTATTGAGTCTCATTTAATATTGATTGTAAACATCATGCTTTTCAGTTACCACCATATTGCATTAGGCGAGGTATTGTCATGGCTTCCAAATTAGAATCACTAGTAAACAGTAGATTACATGGTAGATCAGGAAATGAGTTGTTGTTGTTGGAAGCACCTGTTATTGATCAAGAGCAAGAACCACTTGATTGTCCGCGTCAAGACTTTGACAGTGCATTTAAGGAATTCTATTCAAACTTAAAAGCTGCAATACTAGATGATGACAATGCGAAAAGCTTTCAACTTTTAGAGAATGCTAGAAGCATTGCAAAGACATTAGTTAGCAGGTGAAGTACCTCTTTCCCCTTTTTTCTTCAACAAGTTTTATAGTTAATACTAAACAACGGAGAATATTTCGGACCTATAATATGGTTATAAAAAACATGAGGGTGTAACAAAGTAGTTTTTCTAATTGTTTTTCGAGGAATTGACAAGCTGATTTGTTTGTTGATGCTGATAGCAGTTGCTTCACAATTTTCATCACAACTCTTGTTGATTTTGCTTGTGCTTTTTAACAGGTCAATGCAGTTGGTATAAATGAGATGACATGCAGGGTTCAAAAGCTTTACTAGTGTTTATTGTATAATTTAGTTAAGCTTTCCAATTTTTGCTTTACATTTTTCCTGCCTTAATTAGATATTTGTAATCGTGGTTATGCTTTTGATTATATTTTATGCAGCGTATATAGATGTCTTAATTTGAGGCAACTAGGGTCAAAGTTTCTGCTGATCTTATTTACGTTTGGTAAGAAACAAGAGGGAGGGAAATTACACCATCAATCAATTGTTTAGTTTTCTATAATATTTAAAATTTGCTCTGTATTTCGTTTTGAGCATGAACAAAATAATGCCAGTTCAATAGTTCAATAGAGGTGTGCAATTGATGTAAAATTATTTTACACCAATGATAATAACATATGCATAATCACTTATTTTATACTAATGATAATAACATGCATCATCACCCTTGTGCATCATCACCATTGGCCCCCACTCTCGCAGTTAAGTGGTTTTTGTACATTTCCTCCAAAAATGTAAATTTATAATGACATTCTTTAGTGTCATCTATTTTCTTTGGGGCTTATTCAAGTCCCATAAGTCCCAAATAGTTCATCATTTCTAGTGCATCATATTTGGTCATTATAGAGTGGTCTAATAATCTTTGATTGGAAATGTAAATTTAGCATGACATTCTCTAGTGTCATCTATTTTCTTTGGGGCATCCTCTCGTTCACGTCTCATAAGTCCCAAATAGTTCTATCATTTCTATTGCATCATGTTTGGTCATTCTATAGTGGTCTAATAATCTTCCTTTGATTGGAAGATATGGCAGGCGTGAGACATTATCTAGTGTGATAAACATGTCACTATATGGAAGATAAAAAGATGACGTCTCAAGAGTGTTATCTCTCAACGAATGTTAACAACATACCATAGTTAATAGTAGTATAATCAGTTATGCATAAATTTGTAACCTAGATAGATGCATGGGATCATGAAACTATTGCTCCTTAAGTTGTAGTCTTGTAATCTTTTTACTATGGTTGACGTATTATAAAGCATCGCAATATTGCAAAAAAGTACATCATGGTCAAAATGTATGAGTATTATAATGTAGGTGTTTCAAATGATAAATATATTTTATCTCGCCCCCCACATGTGCTTGACATCATGAGATGCATATAGAGGCACTAATGATGTGTCATACGGGCATCCTCAAAACAATAAATATAATAAACTTTATTTCTCCCTCCCACACGTGCCTAACAACATGATGGCAACAGTGATGTGTCATACAAATCTCAAAATTCCTTAAGTACAACTGAACCAGAGGCATGTGTATCAACCTGGATCAGTGGGGCTTCTGAGACAGCAGCAGGTGACATATGTCTTTAGGAAGATGAGCTAGAGACACTTGAACCCTAGAAGTTGACGCATCCACATCAAATGAATTGACATCGACTGGTAGTCGAGAGTAGGGGTGGGAAATAGGCTGGGCTGAGCTAGGCTTTGCCAAGCTTGACCTGCTAAAAAATTTAAAGCCTAAGTCTGACTTGTAGCATATCATAAGCTTATTTTTTTGGCCTAAGCCTAACCTTTTTGAAGGTCTGATTGACCTATTAGCCTACTTAAAAGCTTATTTCATTTGAACATTTGTAAACAAGTCATTCAACTAAATTTTATATAGACTAACCAATTAAAAGTTTAGTGAGATTAAATGTTTGTTTCCATTGACTTATTTGAGTTTACCTAGTAGCATAAATTTGGTAATACTATTTGTTTGAAAGAATTTATCACAACAACAACATGAAATTGTTCATAATATTTTTTCCATCTTATTTTCATAATTTCTTTAAGATAACTAAGATTTATTTTTTATATTTTAATTCAAGGTACAAAATACAATATAATAATAATAATAATAATAATAATAATAATAATAATAATAATAATATTCATATTTATTAAAGTAGGCTGGCCCCGCTTTTTATATGGTTCGTGGCCTAGCCTTTTTAGCTAAATAAGCTTAAAAAAAGCCCATGCCTTTTCTATTTATATAAAAAGCCTGGCCTGGCCTAGGCCTATGTAGGCTGGGCCGTAGGCCTCCGTTAGTCGGTCTGGTCTATTCCCACTCCTAGTCGCGAGGGTCAGACTCTTTTCTTGCAAACAGATGCATGCTGGGATACTCTACCGAGCCTCAGTCGATCTTGGTTGTCGTTCATATTTTTTATAATTAAACTAGACAATTCAAACAAAATAGATAAAATCAAACCCATATGAGTGACATTCAAAATCAAACTAAACAATGCAGACAATTAAAATATAAAAATGCACTTCTATATTCGTTGAAAATCCAATTCCTAAACAATGCGGAAGTGAATTTTCGTAGTTACCTTCAACTCGGAAAAGCGAAAATGACATAAATGCAGGGAAATAAAAAATGAAAACACGCATGGTTCAGTTATAATTCCTAACAACATATATAACTACCTATGTATTGATGTATATTACGTAACCAAAAGTTTCTATTTCTTAATGCATGTATACAAAATCAAATGTGAAAAAAACATGGATTGAAAAACTTATCAAACATGTAGTTGATGTTGAGCACTTAGATTGATTGAATATTGAGAGTAGAAATTGACAAATTAGTTGGATTGTATGAAGTAGAAAGGAAACTTGGATTTATAATTTTTTTTTTAAGTGAGAAGAATTTTAGAGTTTTTTTATCATAAATGAGGAAGGGTCTGACGTGTATTTGTTTAAAATCCTATTCGGAGGTGCACATCCATTAGTTAAACGAAAATACATTTCCGTATTAATTTTTGTCAAAAATGAGGGTCTGACACGCTTACGAATGAATTGAGTGTGGACTGAGGCGCATCTGGAAGTACATTTTCGGACTTTGGGGACAATTTTGTTTTTTCATAAGGGTGCATGAGCACCCATAAGGGTGAAGAACTAATCCCTTGATTTTTTTAGTTCCCTCATTGCGTGAGTTGGGACTAAAATTTGTTAGCCCCCAAAATTGACATTTCAAATTTCTATTGGACAAGTGACTTTAAGAAATAAAACCGGGGGGGGGGGGGGGATTGTGATACAAGTTACTTTTTCTCACAATTAAAATTTCATTAGAAAGAACTAAGGTAACTTAAGTGACAAAGAAATATCTCTACAGAGAGAAAGACAAAAAATAAAGAGATAAATTTTAAAGAAAATGTAAAACTTTTGAAAGTGAGTTGAAATGAAGAAGAGGGCAACCTTCTTTATATAGATGATAAAAAAACTAGAAAAGGAAATGATCCATGGGCCGAATTGATGAGCCAAGCGATTGGAAGCCCTAAAATCAATTATGATTGTTTAAAAGGAAAGAAGTGATACATAGCCATTACAAGTCATTAAGGTGTTCTCCCAATTGTTTGGTTAAATGTTTGACCCTTTCCCTATTGATTGACTTAATGTTCCAATCGATTGGATGACTCTGAATTTTTTTCGAATCGATTGGCTTAAGTCCCCAATCGATTGGGTAGATTAAAATATCTTTTAAAAGATAGGGGACAATTTCTTAATCACTTGGCTCGGTTTTGAACAAAATTGTTAAGACATTAAAATGTAAGAAAAAGTCTTTTAAGTATGTGTGGGAGTTGCCTTAGAACTTAGGAATTACTCCCTTACTTTTATAAAACTCCGGTAATTCTGCAGACACAACCTAAATAACTTTCACACTCCATCTCTTTTGTTACTTCGAGGCTTCAAGATTCCCAGTCAGATGTAATAATCATACAAGCACTTCAATCTTGAGTCTCTTTTCATGATGATGCTCGAGACTTTCTTCTAGTTGGGTCATCATAAAAAATTTGAAAGGTATTTTCGTCGAATTCATCACAACATTGTCGTCATCAAAACTTCATATATGATCTTTTTCAGGATTATCAACTTTATACCTACAAGCATATAGATCTATATTTTCATCTTTAACTGACATAATTATGTTAGTACCTTTGTCAGGTACATCTGGTGTGACATTATCCTATGGAGTAGTGGATTCCTCCTCTTCTTCATGAAAATCATCGTGTTGCTTGTCATTAATAATAACATTGATAAACTCCATCATGGATCTTCTACGATTATTAAATACTTAGTGTGACCTACTATTTAGGGAGTATACCAGGAAGATTACTTCATCACTTTTAGGATCCAACTTGTGACTTTGATCTCAATCAACAAGGATGTAACATTTGCTTCCAAAAACATGAAAGTATTTGGAACTTGGCTTTCTTCCTTTCCATAGTTTATAGTGAGTAGCTTTGAATCCTGGTCGAATAACCATATGATTGTGAATGTGGCAAGTAGTGTCCATGGCTTCTACCCAAAAGTAATAGGGTATATTTTTGGCATGAAGTAAGACCTTAGCCATTTCTTGAAGTGTTTGATTCTTACGTTCAACTCTATTTTATTGAGGAGTGATGGGAGCTGAAAACTTATAAGATAGGCCTTTGGAAGAATAAAATTGATAGAAACTATAGTTCTCGAATTCCCTTCCGTGATCACTACATATTCGAACAATCTTACCAATTTATATCCCCTTCTCACACTGTAAGCATTGACACGGGCTTTCAAGAATGGTAAAGTATATAATTTTTATTGTAGAAAATCAACTTAGGTGTACCTTGAGAAATCATTAACACACACACACAAACATTATCTTCTTCCACTTATGCTTTCCACCTGCGCAGATCCCACGGGATCCATGTGTAGTAGTTTAAGAACTACGAAGGTAGTAATATGTTGATCCTTCTTGTGTGATATCTTGGTTTGTTTACCAAAGTGACAGTCTCCACAAATCTTCCCTTCTTCAATCTTGAGATTAGGAAGAACAATGATAACCTTTTCTGAGGCAATCTTCCTCATACGTCTGAGATTTAAATTACGAAGTTTTCTATTCCATAATTAGGATTCATCCACCTTGGAGGTCATACAAACTTGAAGTTGATCCTTTGATTGAGAACACCACATATAAAAATTGTTTGATGATTTGGTACCTTTCATTATTTGTTACTGATGTTTATTAGTGACTGCACATTTATATCATTGAAATTAATGCATAGTTATTGACCCTACAATGGGTTAATGTTGATGAGATTTGTAGTGGGACGTTCAACAAGAAGAAATCAACTAGGCTAGGGAGGTCTGGGTAATCCAACTTTCCTTTTCCCACAATTTTCCTTTAGCTCCATCACCAAAAGTAATATAGCTATTGAAGTAAGACATTAGATCTTTCAAGTAATTCTTTTCTCCAATCATATGTCTAGAGCAACCACTGTCAAAACACTAATCTTGACAAGAGAAAGCTCTTAAGGAAGTGTAGACAATGTGACTTATAGTTTCTTGTTTTGTTTTCCATAATTGTTGCGGAAAAACATCTTTTGAAGTGTTACTGATGAGATGATGTTGATAATGGTAGTATGATCTACCATACAAGTTGTAGCAAAAAAAAGGTCTTATCTGTCCCTGTTGAGCGTAATAGTGACACACCCATCAAGTTTTGCCGAAAATATTAGTGTACAGGATGTTATGGCATATAGTTTGAAGTTATGAACTCAGTCTTTTGACGGGAGGAACAAACTTGGATTTTGCATTCAAGAAGCTATAGTCTAACCAAATAACTTTCATATCTCTTGTGGGTTTTCTATCCCTAGAATTTTATCAAGGTTTTAGAACCAAAATCAACACACGAATTTTTTTTGTCATACCTTCAAGTTTGGAGTTCAAGTTGTAAACTTCTTCCTTTAATTCTGAGAAGGTGGTGGTGATGTTTGCTTTGTCTCGAAGTCGAATATTGATTTTATCTCTCTTTATCTTTCACCTAATATGTATTCTTCTTTCAACCTGAGATGCAATAACTTGTAAGCTTAGCAATAACACTATCATAGAGATCTTCATCACTTGAATCCTTCATTACTATCCATAGTGGACTTGGATCATACACGAGTTTTAAAGGCAATAACATTGTTGGATTTTTAGCTTTCACTACCATTCTTTGATTCCTCATCTAACAATATGGTAGTGTACCCATTCTTTTATTTTCTAAGAAAGTTGGTACATTCCGTCTAAATGTTCCAAAAACCTTGCATTCATGACATTGGATTCCATTGTCTTTGTTTTGTTTATATCTTTATTTAGATTTTCACTAAGGATTAAAACCTTTGGTATTGGGAGATAAATTTTCTTTGAAATTGGTTGTGACATTATTCCTTGATCTCCTGTCAAGTGTTCTCATGATCTTCCAAAATATTTTTGCAAGAAGCACTAGATCCAATTAGGTTATCATCAATATCTTCTCTTACCTTCTCTCACTATCTTCAATGTCATATTTGAATGCTACATTTTTTGTTTTTTATTTCCATTTCAAAGGTGAGTAGCGAGCCATTTAGCTCATTTACTTTGATAGTGCTTACATCTTGTGGTTCTTTAATGGTTATGACTTTCATATCAAACCTCTTTGGAAGAAAACTGAGAATATTTTCTAGCTTTTCATATGATATATTTTCACCAAGAACTGGTAAAATCTCACAGGTTGTGGGTTAGACCAATATAAAACCAGGTTTCGGTTCACGAGCTCAGCCCGATGTTAAGATCTCTCCAAGGTCCAAAGTCAGCTCATGATAAAATCTTCGTATGAAGCTTGAAGACTAGCCGCTCCAAGTTTCTTGTGGAAAGACAACTAACCACTTCAATCCACAGTTTGGAAGGAAGACTAATCGTTTTACTTCTTGTTTGTTGTTTGGTTGGAAGTTTGCCACAAAATTCACTTTCTTTGTATAAGGGGGTTTGAGAGTTCAACCCACTAAAAGCTTTTAATATTATTGAATACTCTCAAGAATAATTCTTGGGAAGAGGATTATGTCTTTTTCTTTAGACTGAACCTCTATAATTTCTGGTATTCTTCTCTCTTCCTTAACTTTTACTTTCCGCACTTACATTTTTTTCTGCTAAATTTTGAAACTTTTCTAAAATATTTTTCAATGTTGATTTTCATTTAAAATTTTTTCAAACTCAAATTTTTCTAAAACACACAATTCACCATTCTCTTGTGTGTGAAGTCACATATCCCATAATATATTTCTACAATAATGGTTAGAAGAAGCCAATCAACGAAAAAAATGTTCTCCTTATAATAGAGGAAAAACCGGTCTTCCACAACTCCCACTATCTAGTTAATGGAGTCTTATGTATATACCTCATTCCTGTAATGAAGAAGGTATCTTCAATTTTACTTAAAAAAGTCATACACAGAGCTTCTCTCTACTATGCGTGAGTTAGCCCGACGCACCGTAAACACCACATATATACTTAATCATAAAACAACTTTATTGTACTTTTCTTTAGCGGGTACAAATATTCAACAATATTTATATTATTTAAAATCTATTATTTTATCATGTTTTTGTAATATTATTAAAAAATCATTCAAAATAAATCGTATTAAATTATATATATATATATATATATATATATATATATATATATATATATATATATATATATATATATATATATATATATATATATATATATATATATATATATATATATATATATATATATATATATATATATATATATATTTAATTCTCATCCAAAACTAAATCAAACCACATTTACTTGTATTATTTTTAGATAAGATGAGTTTTTCTTATCCAAATCACACAACAAAACCTGTACGATAAATTAATGAAATTTATTAGTGAAATCTATTTAATAAACTAGAGAGATTTATTTATCATTTGAGTTTATATATTCTCTTAAAATAGACAATAAATGAACGTGGATAGATGAAACAAAATCGTAATCCTTTTTAATGATTCGGAAAATCTGGAGGCAAATTTATAGAGCATACACTAATTTTTGTGTGTGATGAATTTACGCTAATTTGACTGATATGAAGAATACATTGACAACGTTTTATTATTGTTTGATTGGTTGCATTGTTATATGTACCTCTGTCACCGTTCTCCTACTAAGAAACAGTAATTTTTATTTGATTTAGATTAAAAATAATAACTAAAATTAAGGTATATTATGATGTGTATTAAAATATATTTAATTTTTTTAATAGATTTTATGAATATTTAAAAAATCTAATTATATTTTTTAAATATTCAAAATTATAAATAATATAAAAAATTAAGTACGACATTCAAATAATATTTAACTAAATGTGATGAATGTAAATGTTATACTAATTAAGTTTCCATGGGCATTTTAAACATAAGCATGTCAGGTTAGTCGGAACAACTCAATAGTTTGTCTTTATAATTAACTAACAACCAATTCTAATAAGAATTTAATTAAAATGTATGTAAAAGAATTTCACACATTATTGATGTTGAATGTTGAAAAAACTTTGACTTTTATATTAACAATATAAACTATAAAAATAATGAAAATCCACGATGGTGATAAATTGAGAGTGTAAATTATTTTATACTAATAATACATAATAATTAATCTCTAATATTTTCTCCGTTTTTTATTATAAGTCGTTTTGGAAAAATATTTTGTATTTAAATATAAGTCGTTTTACCATTCCAATGAAAAATTAATTTTGTTTTTTCTATTATATCCTTAAATATTTGTTATTCTCTCTCCTTTCAGTTATATAAATTTATCTTCCACATGTCATTAATGAAGGGTAATTTTGTAAAAACCTTCATAATTTCTCATTTTCATACAACAATTATTATTTTTCTTAATTTATGTGAAAAGTCTAAAACGACTTATAGTAAAAAATGGAGGGAGTAATAATTAACCATATATTGTTTTAATAGTTTAAATATTGGAATATTTTTACCTGTATATCCCATTTTCCCAACTAAAATTCAAACTAATTTATTATTTTATATTTCAAAGTATTCTAATTTCGGAAAAAAATTAGTTTAAAATGAAGCGTCAATCCGATTGGCGCGTCCATTTTTAAGTGCGTCAATTAAATCTAAATGTTTATTTATTATATTAAATTTTTATTTATTTTATTTAAAAAAACTGCATTAATTAGATTGACGTTTCTATAATATTAATACGTATACACTCACCAATTAATCATAAATTGCCTCTAAAATAAGTTAGATGTACGCCAACTTAATCGACACATTGTCTAACTTTAAAAAATAAAATAAAAAAGTAGAAAAAAAGTAGAGTAATTTAAAATTCATGTTGGAAAGTTAGGTTGAATGTGTATTAAGTAAGTTATTACGTTGGTAAAAAATTCGAAATATAGAGACTGAAACACATAGTTACAAAATCAAATAGAAGCTAAATTCAATATGTTTTTAATTTTATAATAACTAAAACAGATTTCACCTAACAATTTAAACTCATGTTCTTGAACATGTGTTTTTCAAGCTAAAAGTACTAAAAATGTAGAACGAGACAGTAATAACACAAGACATTGTGAAATCATTTGCTTGGTTATGAAAGAAACGTGATCCATGCAGTAGATGCGAATATTTTTGTCGGAAAGCAAAGCAAACGTTACGAATGGTAAGGTTGGTGTTCCCTTAAAACTATCAACACCCAACAACTTATAAACCGCTTTTATAAATTAAATCAACCGTTACTAACTAAACGAAACGTGTCACTTCGTATCCTTAAATTAAAGCCAACTCTCCTTTAGAAACTCCCCTTATAATCCGCATCTTTGTCTTTATTCATTTTCAACTCTCTTACACACCTCACTAACTTAACTTCCATCAATGTTTTTATCATAAAATCATATCAATAATTATTTCATTAAAAATTTAACTTATACACACCATAAAGATAAAGAAAAAAATCAATCGTATCTTTTGCATCATTAGCTCCTAAAGGAAAATGAAATCACATGATGTTAATTTTTTTTACGTAGATTGTGACAGTTCGATTTTGATCAAATAGTCTAAAATATATAAACTTAAATTTCATTTAAGACAACAATAATAATTAAGTTTTCTATTAAGTGAGATTAGTTATATGGATCAATTTTTTGTCATAACATTTTATTCAAAACCATATATTTATCCAAATATCTGAGGTCTTTTCTAATTACTTCTTTTATAGTCTTTCTACATCTTTCTCTTTCTCTAGCTGTTTGACTTCTCTTCATCTGATATACTATTCTTATCATAGAATTTACTTGTACAAATCACATAAGTCTATTTTCTACCATCTTCTCTTCTATAGGTGTTACCCTAACACTCTTTCATAATATTTTTTATTTCTAATCTTATCCTTTTTAATCTTACCACACATCCATCACAACATCCTCATCTTTGATACACTTACTTTATTCTCGTACAACATCGCAGGTCTTACCACAGTCCGATAAAATTTTCCCTTCACCTTAAGCAGTACCTTTGCATCACATAGAACCTTTGAAGCCCTCCTCCGTTTTAGTCACACAAGTTGAATACGGTGATTTACATCTCTTTCTATTTCATTATCATGTATTACAAATCCAAGATATTTAAATCGTATGACTTGAGAGATGATATAGTCTCCAACTTTCACATAAAGGTTAACAACACTTCTTTTTTTTTTTTTTGTTGAATTTACATTCCATATACTCTGTCATACTTCTACTTAAGCGAAAACCATGTGTTTCTAAAACTCGTCTCCAAGTCTCTAACATATCATGTAAATCCTTCTTTGTCTTCCCAAGCAAAACTATATCGTCTGCAAAAAGCATGCATCTAGATGCTAGCTCTTAGATGTGTTCCATGAGTACATCCAAAATTAAAGTAAAAAGGTAGGAGCTTAAGGTTGAACCTTGATGCAAATCTATTGTAATGAAGAATCGTTTGTCTTTCCACCTTATGTCTGCACGCTAGTTGATACATCTTTAAACGCTAGTTATAATTTTAAAAATTACCTTTTTTAATTTACAACAATCCAATATTATTCAGACAACTAACAATGCGTGATAACGTGATTGTAGAAAATTTGTGACTACAATCAAACCTAACTTCTCTAGAAAGATAGTCGATTTAACTCTGACCGCTATGTTGATGTTAAAACCTCTTTTATTAATAATCCGCAAATATTTTTGTAAATATTAACCGATTCTTAAGATTGAACGTAATAATCCGTTAATATTTCTGTAGATATTAGTCGATTCTTAAAATTAAACATAACCCTATATATTCGTCGAATTATATAATTATTTTAAATTAATTATATGATATCTAGAACAATAATTTCTTTATTAAAGGATATGAAAAATGGATGTAAATATTAATCTTTTTAATGAATATTAAAAAGATAAGTTGATAAGTTTAACTTAAATTTTATACTATAAAATTTAAAAATTCATTGTATTCAACTTTAATTATATATTTTTTATAATAAGATTATAAATAAAGAAGAAATGAACGAGAGTACGGAACACATGAAAACCTCTGCATTTTGTGTTCATTATTCATGATTCAACGTTGTTACTCGACAAGGACACAACCACATCATCGTCCACCCCGCACTCTTCTCGTCTTGTCCTAAGGTTTCTCTTTCTCTCTCTCTCTCTTCTCTGTACTCTTCACACATGAACAATCACAAGACACAAATTTGCATGTACTTTCATATCTCTTTCATTTCTGAAAGATAGAAAATTTATGTCATGAGGATTAGATCTTTGTCTCAAATTACCAACCCATGATTTTTTGACTCTCCAAGTTTTGATTTTTTGCTTTTTTATTTCTGGGTTTGTGTAATTTGGTTTGATCAGAAAGTTGGTGGTAATTGAACCACTTCTGGTTTTTTTGTTTTGGGTTTCACAATTTTGAGATCTGATACGAAAAAAATTCATTTTTTTTCTTAGGAAGGGTTATGGAAATTGGCATAACATGGGTAATTGAACTTTGGTAAATTTAACTGAATCAAAGTGCCAATGGTTTTTTGGGGTTCAATGATAATTTTTTTGTCTTATTAGTTCTTCATTTTTGAGGTTATGGAAATCATGAATTGCTTTGTGGAGATTACATGTATCTAATTTGTGCTTTTAATTGGGTTATAACCTTTGTTGATTTCAGAAAACTTGTTCTTCTTGTCATGTAATGCTTCTAGTTTTTTTTTAACTTTAATTGGTTTGAACTTACTTTGTTTTAAATTTGGTTTCTTGTAGGTGTTTCTATGCACAAGAATTTTGGAAAATCGGCTTGATGGACGATGTTGTTTCGAACACTAGGAGATGGGAGGATCTGGACACAGATATTTTGGTGAAGATTTTTCAGTTGTTTGACATTTTCGAGTTAACATCTGGCGTTGCTCATGTTTGTAGCGCGTGGCGCGCGGCTTGCTGTGATCCTCTTCGTTGGAAGACACTTGATTTGTCAATGTTACGATCTAATTTCATTAAGATTCCGTTAGAGCCGTTTGTTTACGTCGATGAGCGGTCTGATAAGATATTGACACGTTTGTTGAAGGTTTCGTTGAGTCTTAGCAGGCAGAGTATAGTGACATTGATCTTCCATTTCAACTTGTATGTAAGTGATGATATGTTGACATACACCGCTGAAAGGTAATTTCGACTTTTAGAAACAATATATCTATGTTTTTTTGGCGCGAACCGGATATAATTTTTTTGGCGCGAATCGGATATTATTTACGCGCAACTGCAGGGACTAATTCTATGATTGGTTTCTACCATAAGATGATTTACTCTGAAATTAGTATAGACCATATAAAGTTAACACGCGCTAGGGTTATATAAAAGGAATGAATACTTGCGAACTCTTTGAGGAATATGATAGATTGAATATCTCTCCCTTTGATACTAACATGTTAGTATGGTTTGGTATATCGGGGCGATAACTTAAATTGAACCACCTTTTTATCAGATGCTTTGTATGATAAGTTGTTTGTATTAGCTTTCTTTCAAAGTGGAGATTGAAACGTAACGAATCTCTTGTTCGTTGTTGCAGGAGCCCACAACTCAAACGACTGGTTCTTCCGGCTTGGAACAGAATCAAGAGAACAGGAATGTGCAAGGCCATCCGTTCCTGGAAAAAGCTGGAGTCTCTGACGATGCCTAGTATAGCAAACCCGCCGTATTTTCTCGAGGAAATCGCAAAAAACTGCGAGAATTTCAGTGAACTCAAGATCATGGGTCCATGCGACATCTTCTTTGCTTCAACTCTCGCTGCATTTGTTCCAAAATTGAGAGTCTTGAGCCTTCGTTGTACGACGCTATACGTGGATGTTCTCATTTTCATCCTAGACAGCTTAAAACATTTAGAAGTGCTCAATATATCGCACTGCGTTCTAATGGAAGGCCTTCCTCCTCCTCAATTTAAAAGAATTATCACTGAACTTGATCCGGCTATTCGCCAGAAGGCTACTCGGCTGCGTGAATTCATCACATGCATGGATAACTCATGCATCATGTGCCAACGTACACGAACTGATGAAGGGATCGTTAGGTGGTACAAGTACGAGGAAGGGTTTTGGAAAGAAGACGAGGTGAAATCTCTTGCACTTTAAGCGGATGATAAAAGCGATCTGGTATCTGGTATGATCTGGTTGTTGAACATTTTGGGTTTTACATTTTCTCCTTTAATTGTAGATCCAAATAACAAATTTTAATGTTTGCAAATTGATGTTGTTGTACCTTTAGAAGGAAATTGTTGAATCTTGGAACTGTGCATACAAATAAATTCTATTTTGTACTCTGAATTTTGTTGGTTTCATTTTAAATACACTTGTTTGATATCACATTGCTTCTATGAGTTCTTGCCAAAAGTTGCATATTTCTTCCTAAATGTTTTCATTTTGAACTATGAGATATATCCATTAAGCTTACATACTCTATGTAGTATCCAGTACCGACATGCATGTCCATGTCAGACACCGATATGACACTGATATTTGTGATTATGTTTAATTTTTTTATTTTAAATTATTACTTACTCTGATATGTCAAAGTCGATGTCGTGTCTGCTGTCCGTAATGAATGATTGAAAATCAAACAGATGGATGAAACAAATTCAACATTGTTCAAGAATGCTGTCATGTAAAGAAGGGATACACGATGGTTGTATTTAGACGCTTACTTAGTAAATTTTATACACTGCTTCAACATCTTATTTTTTTCTCTATCTTTTTTCATTATCACATGGTTAAAAGTAACACTCTTCGTTTCTTTTTCTCTGATGGTATTATTGAGATATTTGGCTGTCCACCAAATATTTTCAAAATAAATCAATGTAACAGATTAAAATATTTGGAAATGACATGGTCATGAAGGACTCTTTATTTGATGTCCACACATTAAAAAATCACATCACATTTTTTTTAAAATGATTCCTAAGAAAATCCTGTCTCATCTCAATAAAAATATTGCGGGAATACAAATTAAATTCTTGATTAGACTAATCGCATTGATTTTAAAATAAGTTTCCCTTTTTAAAATAAGGTTATATAGGAGGAATTTGAAATCGAGCCCACATACATACATTAAACATTATATCAAGACGATTTACAGTCAAATAAAACAAAGATCCTATATTATACCTCTGTACTTGATGATCCTGATCTCATAGCCTTGTTCATTCTTATGAATTAGAAGGTTTGAAGTCATTGTGGGGTAGAGATAGATTTTGAATATTTCATGTCATTTACGGTTCCATGATTAAATATTTTCTTTAATAAGAAGTCACTAAGGCGCTCATACCAATCTATAGGAGCTTGTTTGAGATTATAGAAAACTCTTTTTTGTTTAAAAATATGGTCATGATTTTCACGGTCCTCAAAATCGAGAGATTGAGAAATGTATACCTCTTCGTTTATAAAACTCTTAAGGAATATATACCTAACATCCATCTGATACAATTTAAAATTTAGACAACATGTTAATGCCAGAAGGAGTCGAATCACTTCGAGACGAGCTACAAGAGCGTACGTCTCATCAGTTAATCCAACTGTATTTTTTTATCATCATAATTTTTGGCTTCTTGGACCATAGACGACTAGTAATACGGAACCCTGAGGACTTTCTTAACCAAAATAGGAAATGATCCTTGAGTGAATTCAATGGCCTAATCAATTGGCTCCTCATCTTAATCGGTTGGATGAGTAAGATAATCGATTTTCCTAGCCCATTTTTGGAAAGTTTGGATAGAGAGTTGTTGTCAGTCATTAAGGCACTGTCATAATCGATTATGTAACTGATTTAAGCTTCTTCTAATCAGTTCGCTTAAGGTCCCAATCGATTGCATAGTTCAAAACAATATTTCCAATCAATTAGCTGAAGGTCCCAATTAATTGTAAATGCTTTTAAAATGAAGCTGTTAGTATCTTAATCAACTGGTTTGGGCTTGTTGTTGCACCATTCACTCAATGAATTTTGTTGCATTTTCTGCACTTTTAGACACGAGAGACTCCCCCAACAAGAGCATCTAGCATAAACTTTTGTTTTGTTGGAGTCCTTTTCCGAAGATGTGTATTTGAATGAGTTCGTCAAAATCGTGGGCTGGACATCGTCTCAGCATGTACTTGTATTCTTCCTATGCTTCATAGAGAGTTTCCATTGTGCCTTGGGAAAACATCACGATGATTGTCTCAGATTCCATGAATTTGTTGTGAGGAAATAATTTGTTTTATAAATTTTCCTCTAACAAGTTCCAATTTGCATCGTCGATATGAGTTGATCTAGATACCACTCGTTTTCTTTTCCAATTAGAGAGTGTGGAAACAATATTAGGAATACCACTTCTTCCACATTTTATGAAACTCCTAGTGTACCGACAATTTCGTAGAATTTTGTGAGGCGGGTATATGAGTCTTCATGATCTAAACCTACAAAAAGGTTAGCGTACAAAAAAAAAATGTTAAGTTGTGCATATGTGGAAATCTAGTTAGTATAATGTAATATGACATGGAATATTTTTTGTTTATTTTGAAGTTATTATGATTTGAAAAATAGCAAAAGAAACGGACATTGAACACTAGGATCCTTTATTTCATTTGCTAATCAAATACTAAGCCATAAACTATGTGAGAGATTAAAGTGAAGACAAATATAAACGAAGAGCGTTCAACCCTAGATTCATAGAATACAAATTTGATCGAAGAGAAGACAAACGAAGACGGACAATTATTACCTCCGTTATTCATCTCATTTCTTCAAAATGTATGAAAATCTAAACTTGTTAAAAATCTGAATATTTTAGTTTTTGCATCTTCGTCTTACTGATTCTTTCTACATGTTTAGCTTGAATAAGTCATGAATGAAAGGTTTGAGTATATTTTGCATCATGGGGGTGAATTTATTGAGTTTACAAAATTAGGTTACAGTGGGTTATAATGTGTTTGACAATGTGACCCTGATTTTTTGAGTTACTTTAAAGTATTAAGTGGTTTAAAGGATTTATGATACCCAACAGCAGAGAGCTTGTGGTATTATGATAAATTGGACATTAGTGAGATAGTACTATATGTACGAGGCATTCAATTTAGTCTTTGTAAGTGCTAGGGCCAAGTCCATTGTCACTATGATTGAAGAAATCAAAGTTTATTTTATGCTAAAGTGAGAGTCAAATAGGTAGAAGACTATCAAGTATGAAGGTAACATTATACCAAATATTAAAAAAAAAGGATTGCAAATGACAAAAAAAAAACGATGAATTGTGAGGTAAATTGTGAAATATAAAATTGTGAATATTATGTTGTGTTTTAAAATTGTGAACTCTATATGTGTTTTAAAATGATGAATTTTACAAGTGTTACAAGTGTGCCAGTGAATATGATAATGATGCTAGGTATATCTCATATAGGGATGACAAACAGACCCAAACCCGCATTCGAATCCGAGTCAACGGGTGAAAACCCGAATTGACTGAGTTTGGGTTCGGGTGCCACCCAATATTTTGGGTGCGGGTTTGGATAGTGTGAAACCCACACCCGAAACTCGAAATCACACCCGCTTATATATATATTGTGGAAAATTGTAGGAAAATTATAAAAAAAAATATTTTAAGTATTTTGCTACGAATTCGGGTTTGGATGAAAAATCCCGAACCCAACTGATGTAGGCATGGGTGTTACTTTGCCACCAGAATAACCTTTGGGTTCAGGTGCGGGTTTGGGTAGTGTAAAACCCGCACCCGACCCGCTGTCATCCCTAATCTCATACAATAGGAAAAAATACATTGTTAGTCTATCAAAAAATGAATGCTCATGTAGGAGATGAGTGCTGAGAGGACTACCATGCTGTCATGCAATTTCATGCATGAAGGAACAACACTTGGATATTGAATATTTTGTGCCTGACTGGTACTAAAGGACTAATATGAAGCTTGCTATGAACCAATTATTTATCCTGTCAATGGTGAAATTTTATGGACAAAAAGATGATCTACAACCACCGCCTATAAAAAGATAACCTATGAGGCCCAAGAAGAAAAGAAACAAAGAGGATGGAGAAATGGTGAAAGATGAGACACAACTGAAGTAGACAAAATAATAAATCAAGTGCATTCAAATCCATATGGATGGAAACAACAAGGCTACACCCAAAATGAAAATACTTTTGACATAAGAGACATTTCAACCTAACATAAGTCAGGAAACTCCAAGTCGAGTCTGCACCACCAAGTCAGACAGTACCAATTGATCCTTCACCACCAAGTCAAGCAACATCAATTGGGACCGCACTATCAAAGTCAAGCAACACCAATTGAGTCTATACCACCATTATCTTGAACTCAACCAATTGTAAGTAAGAAAAAGACTTCGAAAATGGTCAAAACTTATTTTGAGCCAACCTTAGTTGAGTTAATATTTTGTGTACATCTTTTGGAGTAATGTTTTAATGCCATTTTGTTTTGATTAAATAAATTATGGTTTAATTCCATTTTGTGTACACCTTTAGTAAGAAACATTTTATGTACCAAGATTCTAGTTTAATGCCATTTTGTGTAATTATATTCAATAATAGGTTATGTAACAAAATTCCGTTGAGATGTTTAATGCCATTATGGTTTGAAAAAAGTTTCTGGTATGGTATTCTATTCAATAACAAGTTATCCAAAATATTTTAACAACTTTTATAAACAAGTATAAAAAAAAAGTTTTAGTATAATTTATGAACCAGTTTTTGTAGAATTTTATAAACAAGTTATAACAGAGTTTTATAAACAAGTTATAATAGAGTTTTAATCAATTAGTTATGTTGTCTATATTATAAACCAATTTTAGCAGAATTTTAACAAGCTTTAAGCTTTATAAACGAGAGTTATGACAAGTTTAATCAACATAATATCATAATTTCATAAACTAAAATAACTTTTACATAATTTGTTTATGATAATAAACTATCACAACTTTTACATAATTTTCTCACGGCGTTTAACCAACACAGAATTTAAACTAACCATATGTAAAAGACATTGTTAAAATCCTAAAACTAAAAATTCTAACTACCATTGACATTTTCAACCATCCTCTTGTGTAGACAACCTCATTCTTCAATTTGAAGTTTTTTCTTTTGTCTTTCAATCTTCAAATTCATTTCATCTACAATTTTATCACCTAACCAGTTGAAGAAATTACAATCCTTTTCCATGTGATTTCTGTAATTTCTACAATCTAAAAACTTTTTCCTGAAGTTCAAATTGTTCATGTTCGATACAACACGAATAGCACATTTCCATTAAAAGAAACCTCCCTCATTTGATTTCTTCTAAGTACAGATTTGACATTGAAGTACTATTTAAAATCTTTGACATTGAAGATTTTTTTTTTTTGAAGAAGATGAAGTTTGAACACTAAAAAACGAAAGATGATTTCTTTTTTGAATTTGCTATGGAATGAAGAGGATTATACATTTATAAAACATTTGCTGATTCACTATTCTGACTTTTTGCAACTGGTTTGCCTCATTATCACAACTTAATGTTTTTTCAAAATATTTAACATAAATGATCAATTTAGCTATCAAAACGGTTTTTAAAAACTAAAATATAACGTTTATAAAATAAAAAGAAAAAAGAAAAATCTTAAATTAAGTTAAGAGACTTCATTAATAATTAAACTAATTTTATATTTAAACTTTACTTTAAAAATAAAAAGGAGAAAGTTACAACTATCCTTAAAAAAAACCACTTTAAAATATAAGTTAATTTACCTTCACTTTCTTATATTTTAGACCTCACAAAAATTACACAATTCAAATTAGTCCCTCACAAAAAAGTATTTAATTTAATCCCTTACAAAATTTAATCGGACCATATTAGTCCTGATGTTGATATTTTCTTCAAGCCGGTTTTTTTCATACTTTTAAACCATGACTAGATTGCCACGTTTGCTTTTATTTTTTATTTTTCATATTTTAAATACTAAATTGATTTTTAATTATAATTTCACTTTTAAACAATTTTGAATTAATAATATCAAAAAAGCCAAAATTATTTTTTATATTGAATTGAACCCAAGACCTTTAAACAATATCTTAAGTCTTTACCACTACTCCAATGTACATTCAAGAAAAATAATTCCTATAATTTTTAGTAATATTAAACGATTCTGAATTTAAAACAAAAAAGTTAAAATTTGTATCAATTGAGTCTTAAACCCAAGTCTGTTCAAGTTAAATGATAGTCATTTTACAATTAGACAAATCAATTTATATTGTTAATATTCTTATTAATGATACTTAGATTAATAATTAAGAAAAAAATATTTACTTATTTTAAATAACAAAAAAATAAATATTTATTAAAAATTTAAAAATAAAATTAATAAAATATAATTCCTAAATATAATTAATTAAATAAAATAAATTAATTAATATTTAATTGATATTAAATTAATTGATTACTATTTAGTTTGAATTAACAAAATTATTTGAAAAATTAATTGATTGTTTAATTTAAGTTGCTTAAATATTTTAACAATTAATTGAATTACTATTAAATTATTTAATTATTGTTCAATTTGAATTAGTTTAAAATATGTAAATATTTAATTGATCACTATTTGTTTGAATTAACTAAATTATTTTAAAAATTAATTGATTATTTAATTTAATTTGATTAAATATTTTAACAATTAGTTGATTTACTATTAAATTATTTAATTTGAATTATTTTAAAATAATTAAATATTTATTTGAATATTAACAATAGAAATTGATTTGCATAGTTGTAAAGTGATTATCATTTATCGGACTTAGGTTCGAGACCCCATTGGTACATATTTTATAGTTTTTGTTTTAAATTTAAAATTATTTAATATTTTTAAAAATCTTGGGATTTATTTGTCATGAATGTATATTGGCCTAGTGGTAAAGACTTAAGATAGACTTGAGTTCCATTCCTTATAATAAAAAATTTTGGCTTTTTGGATATTATAAAATCAAAATTGTTTAAAAATAAAATTAAAATTATTAGAATTGTTTAAAAATGAACTTAAAAATAAAAATTAATTTAGTATTTAAAAAATAAAATCAACGTGGCAGTCGAATCATGGTTTAAAAGTAGAAAAAAATCGGTTTAAAAAAAATATTAATAGAAGGACTAATATGGTCCAGTTAAATTTTGTAAGGGATTAAATCGGGTTTTTTTTGTGAGGGACTAATTTGGGTTGTGTAGTTTTTGTGAGGGAGCAAAATGGGTCTTCACTATATATTTTATGAAAATTTGATTTAAGTTATTTCCACTTTTTAAAATATATATTTTTTAAAATGTAAATTTTAAAATAAATAATTGTAATTGAAAATAAATCAATAAGCTATAATACATTTCTAATATAATAAAATTAATTTTATTGTTTTGTATTGAATACAGATAACTATTCATTTTAATATTGTTATAATTTTTTTAATTAATAAATAAAATCAATAGAAAAGATTTATTCTTATTATTTTTTTTAATGTGATAACAAGAAAAATATAAAATAAACAATTTAATATACATATTTAAGAATTTCCGAATATAATTGCATTTTTGTTATTTCGTTATTGAAGCTTTAACGTTTCTCTGTCTAGATTCTGCCGTTCCTCTCTCTCTAACACCGTTTCATTCATGGGAACCTTTCAGCTGTGGTGGCAGGCCCAAAAGGAGGTCGTCTTCGCCTTCACCGGTCTATCTCCGATCACTTTCTACACCCTAGCGGCGATTCTAATAGCCCTTTACTTCTCCGTTTCTAGTCTCTTTGCCTCCTCCTCCTCCGACCGCCACCACCAAACGCGCCACATCCAAGCGGAGGTTCCCCCTCTCCGACCGCCTGTTCAGCTGGGTGAAATCACCGAAGAAGAGCTCAAGGGTTACGATGGAAAGGATCATGATAAGCCCTTGCTCATGGCCATTAAGGGTCAGATCTATGATGTCTCCCAGAGCAGGTTTAGCGTAACCCTTTTTCTTAACTTTTCTGTTAATTTTATTTTTCTGATACCCCATTGTGTATGTGATTGCTAATTTTCAGTTTTTTCATTACACATATAAAAAGTTGGGATTTTTTTGGTCTTTTTCTGTGTGTGGCACTTTTTGTTTCTCTATAAAGTTTTTTTACCCATATGTGCATCTTTTGTCCCTTTTGTTTCCTTTGTTTTTTTGTTGTAATGCTACTTTAGATAGTATATGGTTTTAAGCCTATGTGTGTTTTCACAATTGATTTTGAACGTGTAAAGTTGCTTTTTTGAGTAGAATTTATTTTGCCTTCTGTGTGGATTCTAACTTAAAGCTGGGCAAAACATGATTTTGCCAATGATATTTGAAGAACTATTTTAAAGTTAACTTATTTTTTGTCAAAATCAAATTTTGTCACTGCATAACTATAAACAGAACCAACCATACACATGTTTGGTTCCACTTTTCAAAATTGATTTCAAAGGTGTAGAGATGATATTGAGTAAATTAGTTTTGTCTCTAAAATTGATTCTAACATGAAGCAATAATTTGGAGAACTGTGTTTAGTAGCCAAATTGTCTCTAAAATTGATTCTTACGATTTTGTGATCTTATCATCCCCCAACAATCCGAATCTTAAGAAGAACTGTGTGTAGTAGCCAAATTGTGAAAAAAAAAAAGCGTAAAACCATTGATTTTGTGCGATCTAGGATAGTTTCGGTTATGATCGGCTGTTTTCCTACCACCACCATTACAAACCGAGAAGGGTGACAAGATACAAATGCGCAACAATCACGGTTTGGTGGTAATTTTCCCACAAATCCACTTTCCTCCCATAATATTATGTAAAAATACTTCAAATATATAGTATGATTTTTCGTTTTAGAAGTATCTGACAACTTTTGTTACTGTTATATATTTTAATATTTTGTTACCCCTCTCGATCTTACAAAAACATTGGGTAAGATTTTCCAATCTTAGTTGTTTTACGATCTTACTATCCTCTCCCAATTTTATGCAAGATCCCAATCTTGACCAACTGCCAATTTCCAAGAAACAGAATTGATGCATGATTTTTCTTAACAACACAATCACACTCTAAGTTGTACAACAATGAATTATATGCATATGTGACAATTTTTCTGTGTAACTTAACAGAGTGCTTATACCATTTCTTATTATTATCATCTGTCGTTCCAGGATGTTTTATGGACCCGGAGGTCCTTATGCTTTATTTGCTGGCAAGGATGCTAGTAGAGCTTTAGCAAGGATGTCTTTTGAAGAGAAAGATCTGACTGGTGATATTTCCGATCTTGGCCCATTTGAGGTTGATGCATTACAAGACTGGGAATACAAGTTCATGGAGAAGTATGTTAAGGTTGGAACTATTAAAAAGGAAGTTCCAGTTCCCGAGTCCACCGGCGAACAATCGGAATCTACTCCCCGCGATGTTGATGCTGTTAATCCAACTGCTGCAGCTGTTAAAAGTGATGAAACACCTTCAAAGGTTGATGCAGATAAAGATTAATCCCACAAAGACATTGCAAAAAAAAATCATGGAAAAAGAAAAACAACATAGTAGTTGCTGAGAAGTCCGAGCAAAGTGTCAAGCATGTTTTCATGGTTAATGTTAGGCCTGCCACTTTGCATGCACTGTTGCTTTTCTTGAAGTTGAACATTCAGTCTGATAAATAATGAATTGTAGTGGTGGTAACAGAGGAATGAAATGCGAATTTTTTCCCTCCCTGCCACGGCTGTCAAATTTTTTTACCCAAATGCCACTTTCTGAAATTTAATTCCCAGATTGCCACACCTGCAGGAGATGTCCCCAAAGCAAATGGGGACATTGTGGGCCCCATCTGACACACCAATGCATGTCGCCAAATGGATTGGAGACATCCTTTTTTTTTTTTTTTTTTTTTCGTTTTAATAGTTTTTGTTTTATATTTAATATATGTTTATTTTATAATTATGTTATATGGATTAAATAATTTAATTAAATGATTTAAAATTATTTTTTTAATTAATTAAAAATTAAATTAATTATTTTAAACATAATTAATACTAAATATTTTTGTTATACGAAATATTAAATTAATTAAAAATTACATTAATTATTTTAAACATAATTAATACAAAATATTAAATTAAAACAAAATATTATTAATTATAATTAATACAACTTAATACAACAACATTTCCAAAGCATTCAAGAATGTTGAACTAGTTAGAAGGGCCGGCTGCATTTGGCCGATGCAGACATTTTTTCCGCATATGTCCCATTTCAGTCCTGATGCGGTGTTCCCAAAGAAAATCAATGGACTCCTTACCAAGGTGATATTCTTTTACACAATGAAAGAATGCGACGAAACAAAAAAGGTCGCCTAAACAGCACTCGCATCAGGACTGAAATGGACACCGTTGAGAAAGTAAAAAGACGATGTGGAATCTGTCAAGGATTAAATATGCGGAAAAAATGTCCGCATCGGCCAAATGCATCGGCCTTTCTAACTAGTTCAACATTCTTGAATGCTTTGGAGATGTTGTTGTATTAAGTTGTATTAATTATAATTAATAATATTTTGTTTTAATTTAATATTTTGTATTAATTATGTTTAAAATAATTAATGTAATTTTTAATTAATTTAATATTTCGTATAACAAAAATATTTAGTATTAATTATGTTTAAAATAATTAATTTAATTTTTAATTAATTAAAAAAATAATTTTAAATCATTTAATTAAATTATTTAATCCATATAACATAATTATATAATAAACATATATTAAACATAAAACAAAAACTATTAAAACAATTAAAACGAAATAAAAAAATAAAAAAAGGGATGTCTCCAATCCATTTGGCGACATGCATTGGTGTGTCAGATGGGGCCCACAATGTCCCCATTTGCTTTGGGGACATCCCCTGCAGGTGTGGCAATCTGGAAATTAAATTTCAGAAAGTGGCATTTGGGTAAAAAAAATTGACAGCCGTGGCAGGGAGGGAAAAAATTCATGAAATGCTGTGGTCTTTTGCATATTTTGCATAAGCCTTGATTGAATAATGCATTGCTTTTAGCAAGAATAATTGTTCTCCATTGCTTTTAGCAAATAATAATAAATGACGTGGATGTATGGAATTTGATGAAATTGATTGTTATGTGATGAAGTAAAGTGACATCTATTCCATTCAATTAGCACTATATTTTTTTTCCTGTCATGAAGGTCAATTGGATTTAAAATATTGGGATAGATTTGGTGTCTTTCTTCTCCCCGAGTTACTTTCTATTTGACTTTTTCATCTTGTCCCAAATATGTTTTCTATATGGCGATTAATTGATAGTGGACAATGTGGTCTTTCTTTCATCATGCTTTATTACTTTATATTTTGAATGCTCTCAAATCTAAAAGGAAAAACTAGTGGGAAGAAGTTACAAAAATGGTTTCAATAACTGAGTCAAAAACCTCTTATAAAGCCAAACAAGCTACAATGGTTTACATAAATATGAATGTAACATAAAAGTAGTTAAAAATGGCAGTGAAATTACATAAACATGAACTTAAACATCTCATCAAAATGGCTAGTTTTGTGTTATACATTGTATCTCATGTTCTGGGTGTTAAAGTGGTTATCACTGAACGGTTTATCACTACCTTGCTTGGAATGGATGCATCAAGAGGAAACTACCATGCTTGGAATGGATGCATCAAGAGGAAAAGGGGTTTATCGTGCAAATCTTAAATCAAAGTTTCTACTGAATGTGATAAATCCAACAATCTATTCAGGAAGCAAGCAAGCGGTTCATGAAGGAAAATCATCCTATAAGTTCACAGATCTATCCCAAAATCTTCGAGTCTGGTTCAGAATCATTCTGGTGTGTACACACTACAGACCAGCTTCCAGCTCATTTGATTATGTTAACTCAGATAAAAAATACTTTGTATTATTTGATAAGGGAAAAAAGATACACCTTCCATCTTCAACTATCTAAGAAACTCTATCATAGAAACCAGAAACAGTGAAACTGGAAAGTCTAAAAAGAACTACATTCCTCTAGGAAGACTCTTATCGGATTTTCTGATTGAAAATAGTCTTATAGATCATATGACCAAATTAAATCTCTTGGAATATATTGTGGCAGAAATCGAAAAACCCTCCAATGGAAATAATCTCAAAAGCACGAGCATTATTAAGAAATCTTGGGTTGTGGTCAAACCAAGCATTCCTACGGACTTTCAAAGCATAAGGAATCAAAGGATACTAGTTGATGAATATCCTCTCTTCATAAAGATTGATCCACCAGAAGCTCTAAAAGCTTATCTTCAAATGCTTGAAGCTGAAGGGTTTGACACATCTATAGTCTCGTATGAATCTCTTGTGGACAAACCTCTATCTCCAACTAGTCTCAAAAGGAAGGATCAGAGGATTCAGAAAATAAAGAAGAAACCAAGTAAGAAGCTCAAATTTTTGGAGCGAGGAGAATCTGCAAACTCTTTGTAGAATATTGCACTGACTTCTCATCTAGATCCTGCTAGTAAGTCTTCTGACTCTCTAAATCTCGATGCTTCTGGTTCTGATACTAGAACAATTACTTCATCTATTCCTACACCACCTCCACATAATTCGGCCACAGTTACAACTACCTTCATCCCACTCTCATCAACCTTTAGTACAACTCCCTTTAAAAAATTCAAAGCAACAATTACTTTTCAACCAACAAAATCCACAACAACAACCACATATGTATGTCCCACAGTCACATTTACACCTCCAACATTCACACCACCATTATCTGAATCACTACTTTCGTTTGCCTTCTCATCTATCCCAAAAACCACTGTCCCATTTCAACCAGAAACCACTAGCCCAACAGAAATACCACAAATCATCATCACTGCTCCACTAATGTTTGATGCTATTATTTCTGAACCTTCCATCACTTTTAACACTGAACCTTCTGATGTTAGTATTTCACCTACACTTCCTATTTCTCCAACTAAGACCACTAAACCCTTCCAAGATATCACCAACATCTATGAACCCTCTGATCCTGAGTCACCTGCATGAACAATGACATCATCCTACCAAATAATTCCTCTAACTCTGATGAAACTGGTTCTGACGAGGAAACCAATCATGATGGTGAAACCTCTGGTCTTCATCCTCCTAAACTGAACCTTGATCAAGTAATTTCTATGTTCAAGGACAATGCATTACAGAGAATGAAGAAGCTCCAAGAGGAGTCTAGCACTTGCAATAACTCTTTTAAAGTGAATACTAGTTGGAACAGGTTTAACAGATGGATGTCTGTTGAGTTTCTTAGAATCATAAATCTTTCAGGTCAGATCAAAGATAATTTTGTCAAGGAAGCTGAAGAGAGGTTTCAAGATATAGAGGCTCAGAAAGCTGTTGAGAGAGAGGATGATGGGAAAGAGGTCGTTAAGAAAGCTGCAACTGAGGAAGCAGCCACTGAAGCTGCTAGAATAGCAACTGAGAAATAAGTGGAAGAGACTTCCAGAGGTTCAAATGGTGCTAATATTTCCCCTTCTGTTAAAGACTCTTGAAGACATGCACAAAGAACAATAGTTGGTCGGAACAAGACTCGACAAGCAAGATGCCCTCAACGAAAACATTTAGGACATGCTGGCTCAACTTGTTTAGAAGAGCCTTCCTCATTCTAATCCTTAGACACATTAGGAAAACTCTTTAAGTTTTTAACTATTTTTGTTAAGTTTTTGTTATATTTTCCTTTTGTTTTATGAGTGTTTTTTTTGTATTCACTTTTCTCTATTATCAATGAAAGTTTGCATGTTTTGGTTATTCCTTTCTTGATGTTTTTAAACAAGTGCACTTAATAATTAAAATTTAACAAAATTTCTTATCTTCTTTATTATGAAAAAAGGGGGAGAAAATAGTGATGATTTTGATTCATATCTAATTCTCTAAATCTCATTGCTTACATGAATTTCTAACATATTATATATGCAAGAAATTTAGAATTTGTTTTAGGAAAAAGCTGAACATAGCGAATGGATCTAGTTCAGAAAAAGAACTTTTGTTGTTCAAAAGGTTCTGATAACTCAAGGTTCTTATAGAATCAAGCTCTGATAAGCAAACTTTATGCTGAAATTAGGCTCTGACAAGTTAACAATGCTATGATATCCCTTAATCTCTAAAATTGTTATAAGTTTTAGACTTAGGGGGAGCTTGTTTATATCAAGGGAGTTTACTCTATCTAACTCTGATACTTTTTTGATATAACCTTGTAAAATTGTTTCATCAAAATACATGGTTTTGTCATCATCAAAAATGGGGATATGGTAAGAACAAGATTTGATTCTGTATTTAATCTCTAATTTTGATGATAACAATGCATATATTTTATATATAACAATTTACTCTAATAGTTTCTTAAGTGTGCAGATAAAATTGTTTATTTGATTTTGGATAGTCATATGGAAAAATCATCATAAACATTGCTGGCACACCTTAGAAGAGCTATTGCATCCATTTCTAAAGAAACATCAACAGTTTAGAAGAATGTTGAATGTTCGATAGAAAAGGATCTCCATGTGTTTTTTAGATAAGATGTCGCTTCCAAATCATAAATCAAGATTTCCAGCTCAGATAAACTTTCGTTTCCACCTAAGAAATCAAGAATTGTTCCTCAGATTAACTTTTGCTTTCAACTCTAAAGACAAGGTTCTGACTCCAAAGACTCTGATACTCTTGGAATACTCATCTAACATGATCTCTTTAGTACTCATCATTACTTCAGATCAGAAGTATTTTATTAGAAGAGAAGATCAGAAACTTGCACAAGAAGATAATAGTGCAACATCACAGTATCAATTCCACTAAGGTGAGAACGTATGTACGACCAAAGGAATTTGTGTGCTCTTGTCTCCCACGATCTCATAGGAGCGGTTATGTCAGCTGGAAATGATAGTGATATTTTGTCCTTCTCAACGGTATACTTTTTTAGGCTATATAGAGAATCACTATCCCATTGAAGAAAATTTTAAACTACAAGAACATGAATGAAAAACAAAGAGAAAGAAAATTGAGAGTCATTGTGCAAAATATTCAATTAAAAAAAAATTCATTCAAGAGAATCTCAAGCACAAAGAGTTGTTACTCGTTATTTATGTGTAAACATTTGTTCTTAAATCAGTTTCACTTTCTTATCTAGAAGCACTATTGTAAACACTTCTTAAATCTTTTGAGATTTGTTTGTTCCTCAAGTGACTAGGTGTTAGTCTGTATATTTGAGACGGCTAAGGTGTTTTTCTAAACTCTTAGATGTTTGTTTGTAATCTTTCAAGATTAGTGGATTAAGTCCTTTTTGAAGGAGAAATCACCTTGGCGTATGAACGCAATTAACCTTGTTTAAGGCCAGCTTGTATAAACCGAAAGTGCCACTTTTCTTTCTTCACCTGTCTATCTTGTTTGTTTGAGTGAATAGTTTTTCTAAGGAAAAAGTTTTTGAAAATCCAATTCAAACCCCCCATTTCTTGTGTTTTTCTTAACCTTCAATTGGTATCAGAGCTCCGACTCTGTTATTGATTTTCCAATCAAACACTTAACTGTGTAGAGAGATCCAGTGTGATAAAAACTTATATTACCCTTATGTTATTAGTTAAACTAATATGTAATACAATATTTCCAACAAAATAATATTCTTCACGTTGTATTATTATTAAAATGTTTATCGATTGTATCAAAATAATGTTACTATTAACAATTTATATTTTAATTAAATTAAAAATTATTTAATTAATTAATTAATTGAGTTTAAATACAAGAATTAAATGAACTTTGATAGAAATATTATTTAGTTTATGGGCATTATTGTACTTTAAAAAAAACTACACTTCTCTCTTCTCTATTTCTCCTTTCTTTCTCTTATACCAATCATTATATCAAATCTACTTTATTTCTTATCTTTTTCTCTCTTCTCACACACTCTTTCTCTTATCTAATTCTCTCTTCACAACTTCTCTTCTAAACCAAAATCACCCTTAAGGTTTTGGAAAAGGTTACACCACAATTGATCATGTCAAAAAGATCATTAGAAGTCTTCTAAAAAAATGGAGACCTATGATTATTGTGTTAAAGCTATCTAACGATATGAACAACATAGCTCTTGAAGAGCTGGTTAGCTATCCAAGAAGTCATAAAATAGAGTTAGAAGAAGACGGGCCCAAAAAAAGAGGCAATTCCTCGTGGTTTCCTACAAGACCGTCTATAATTTCACTCTAGGAAGACCCTTTGTAGCCATCCGGAATGTTGTAGCCTCGCCAGTCCACCTCAAGCTCAAATACCACAATCTTCAAGGAAAACTGGTCACCATCAATGCCGACCTCAAGGGAGCAAAGAGAATATATCAAACACTCCACTGAAACCAAGGAGAATGCAAGGTAATGGAAATCAATGTGGCTTTCCTAACCATCCAAATCAGAAGCATGGAAATTTGTTCCCCAATAAGTGTTTGAGCAAACAAAAAGAAAACAGGGCGAATAAGAAACAACTAGCCTGTCTGGTCATGTTTTCATTATTATTTGCATTAAACGCTGTGCCTTTATGATCATATCGGACCTCGAACGACCACCCAAAAGGAGCTATGATCCTTCAAGAACCTTCTAAGCATATAAGGACTTCCCTATAGATAAGTACAAAGGATCAAAACTCCAGATACATCCAACGTCTCTCCATAATTCACGCCTAACAAATATAAGGTTGTTATTTTCCATCCAGTATATATAGAGAGTTCGCCAATTCAGGTACTCAATTTCAATTCACTCGTCTCCTTCACATACTGACTTGAGCGTTGGAGTGCTAACCTTGCAAATCAGTCTCCACTCCGCTGTATTAGAAGTTCAGATCCACCATTAACTCCGATCTTCACTCCATTTCTTGCTATAATATGAACAAGATTAAAGCTTCTCAATATCACATTTATCATCACTCCTAAGTAGGATACGCAAGTGATCATAATCTTCACTTGCTTTATGCTCAATATCATCTGCAATTTTTGGAGTTTTGCTTATGACCTAATTATCAAGATCTCCAAATTTATCTTTAGGATTCTTGCAATTAGGGTTCATAAGCGGAATAAAACTCTCTCAATTTAACTTTTTTTATTTGAAAAATTATCTAAAACTAATTTCTCTAATACTAATTATATTATATTTATTTTAACAACAACTTATAATTCTAAATAAGTGACAAGGGAACAATGTCTTAGATGATGCATTACTATGACATATTAAATGAATACGGTATGTAGGGGTGTTCAAAACCAAACCGACCCAATAGAAAACCGCAAAACCGAACCAAACTAAATCGAAACCGCAAAAAAACGCATTTGGTTCGGATGTGTTTGAGTCAAATATAAAAAGACAAGCGTGGATGAACAAATATATATAGACCACCAACTCAATATTGACCACCAACTCAAATTTTATCACCATAATTTTTAAGATTTTTTTTTTCCAGTTTTCACCACTGGTATCTGGGCCATTGACCATGTAATCTGATTTGTGGGTCATTTATACTATTAAATATTTTCTACCACCTCCCGATCGTCGTTTGATCTTTCTTATCAAGTCCAACATCAATCATAATAGACCAATTAACAATTGATTTAATTTTTATATTTTACGTATTTAATATTAGATATTTACAAAATTTTCATTTATTTCAACATGAACATGTATAATATTATTAAAAACATGATTTCATAAATTAATTGAAAAATTACTATTAGATTAACAAATATAGATTTATAAAACAAACTAAATGATGCTTTATAAAAACTAAAAGAGTATCTAAGTGGTACGAGTTTTGAAATAGAAATTAAATTTCTAAAAAACATGAAATATACTTAAAACAAAGTCACTACTTAAAACCAAATTGAACTTTCTAGCAACCCCACATGTGATCGCATCTTGCTTCTTAGATAAATCATAAATGTCTTGTTAACCTAGAAATCTAGAATTGATTTCCTTAGACTTGTCAAACCCTTGCAAAATAAATGAAACACGGAAAAATTATTATTTTCCACTTAAATATTTTTCTTGCGTGGAGAACACACTTTCTAACTATTGGACTATGAGGGACCAAGTTCATACCGGAGACAGGTTTAGATTGACTTTTACAAATCTCAAATGTATTTCTATTCTATTTTAATTTTAAAATTGATATATTTTTTTATTTAGTACAATTGAATTTGGTAGAGTTGATTTTAATAAAATTAAGTCTCAAAAGTACTTCCACTTCAACTTCAATTTCAATTTTTCTTTTTCAAAAGTAATTTTCTTACACCTTGTTTGTATTGACGGTGACCAAAATTAATTTTAAGATAATTGATTTTAATATAATTGATTTTAATAGAATCGAGTTTAATAAAATTGATTTATATTTGAATACATTCATGTTGAACAATAAATTTAAATATAAAAATCACACAAAATCAATTCTAAAGGCAAAAACTACAAATTTTAACTTAAGTTGAATCAATTTCAAAGCCATAATCAATTCTACATAATAAAAACAAACATGTTAAAATCATTGTAGAATCAATTATACACTCTAAAAGTGCTTTTACCCTTTTTTAGAATTGAAACCAAATTAGAAGCTACATTTCCGAACAAGAAAATATATATATATATATATATATATATATATATATATATATATATATATATATATATATATATATATATATATATATATATATATTTATACTACAATCAATAATAAATTTTGATTTTGTAAAACATATTGGAATTGTAAATGTTGTTTATTAAAAGACGCTTAAGCTGGGCAATAATAATAAATTTAAAACATTAATTTTGATTTTGTAGAGAGTATAGGCTCAACATCTAGAGACTACAGATACTCTGGGATTATTATCTTATATATAAATTAGGAAAAATACCCTTTTTCGTCATTTAACTTTGCCTCCGGGTTCATTATGGTCCCTTAATTTTTAAAAAGACCATTTTAATCCTTTAACTCTGCAAACTGGACCACGTTAGTCCTTTCCATCCATTCTGTTAGTCAAAGTCAATTTATAACACCATGTGATGCTGACGTGGAATTCCACGTGGCTTAGCGACGGAAAAATATGTCACTTAAGTATTTTCTGAATTTTGACTTATGATCTTCATCTTCTTCTCCAATTTTTCCAAATCCAAATCAGATCAAACCCTAGTCTGGGGCCTGGAAATCAGCGAAAAAAATAAACACGTAACCCAAGATCAGAATCAAACAATTGCAAAGCCCAATTACAGATTTCAGAAAACCCAGCTGCAAAACACAAAACCGAAACCCTAAAGTTTCATCACCATCTTCCTCATCTACACAAACTTTTCATAAACAATTAGAAGAAAGAAAAAGAACACGGTTCATGTTCAGTAAACCACATACAACACAAACACAATAAAAACCCAAAATCACCATCATTTTCCTTCATAAAAACCCTTCAAAAATTGTTTTGTGAGAGGAAGAGATATTAAAGAAAGAACTGTAAAAATCAGAAGGGTCTCACCCGTTTCTGTATATTCTGAATCGCAACAGTAGCATCATCATCAGTTCAAATCGGTTCAACAATCCACAACAACAACAATATCGTTCATCACCACCATCAAGAACGTTCAACACCCATTTTTGTAGATTTGATATTGTGGGTTTGAAGAATATAGTGGGTTGTTGTATGAGTTAATATGCTATATCGTGGTTGCAGTAAAACATGTAGATGATTTGAGGCTCTTCCATGGAGGTTGTGAGAAAATTTTCAAAACCCATTGTAGATGATTTGAGTCAGTACCCTCACGAATGGATACTGTCATATGAATGGGTATTGTTCAAATTTATTGTTTTTAATAGAAAAAATACCCATAAGCATCAACACTTAACTTTAAAAATTATGGAAATGGAAAAGAAAAGGAGTTAGGTGGAGATAATGATTTTTCTGGAAAGATAAAAGGATTGAAGATTTGGAGAAGAACAATTCTTCTAAAACTGTTTTAATTTATATTTTTAATTTAATTTGGTAATGAATTTTGAAGAAGATGAAGAATATATTAAAATCCAAAAATTCTCATTTAGTGTCCGATTTTTTATCACTATATTGGTCACAAAAATTGAATTTTACATGTCACATGCCACATCAGCAAAAGTTAACGCCGTTGTTGACATTTGGACGGAAATGACCTACATGCTCTGTTTTTAACACTTAAGGGATTGATTTGAACTTTTTAAAAGTTAAAGGACCATAATGGACCTCAAGGCAAAGTTAAGGGACGAGAAAAAGAGTATTTTTCCTATAAATTATGTTAGATCTATTTTACCGTCGCATTTTATTTGTGCTTTTCTTATTGAGAATCTTAAAATTTGAAGTATGTGACAATTGAATTATTTACCCTGCATTTAATAAATAAATATGTTATAATATCATGTAATATTAATTCTAATTTTTACAACATGTTTATATTAGAAAATTTCTTTGGCCACCTCCCTATGGGGGTCACCCCCAGCGAAAATTCCAAAATACCCCTGCTTCGGAAGTTCATTTTCGAAAGCGTCTTTTTTTGAAAAAATTTACATACTTCGGAAGTGCACTTCCGAAATACTGCGATTTCTGCAGATTTATCAAAACACTCCCCCTCCCCCAATCATTTACCCTAAATCAAAACAAAAAGTGGCAAAGGCGAAAATTTGTGCAAACAGAATTCCAAAGCTGCATCAAGGGTCCAATCACACTGCTAAACAACATTCAAAAGCCCTCAATCCTAACACTTTGTAAGTTTTGAAATTTTTAGATCTATTATTGAAATGCATGTTATTTAGGGTTTTAATTGCATAAATGATATATGGTTAGGTTGTTAGTAGTATTTAGGTTGTTTAGAAGCATTTTGATTTGGTTTGAAGTTTGGTTTAGGGGTCTGTCATGGAAGTTGCAGAAAACTCCATCGCAGGGGTGTTTCGGAAGTTCATTTCCGAAAACACCTCCATCCTAGTTTTCCGAAATGAACTTCCGAAATGTATCAGAAGTTCAAATTTTTTTGTTTTTTATTTTGTCTATGCATATTAATCGTTTTCAATTGTTTACAGGAACATGTCAGGCAACCAACCAGCACGCAGGACTGCGTCTTCTAAAGAGGGCGCTAAGGGAAGAAAGGGTTCTTCAAAGAAGGAGGTGAAAGAGGTGAAGGAGGTGAAGGAGGTGAAGGAGGTGAAGAAGCTTTTGACTGGTTCTGCTTCTCGTCCCCTGGGGGTCCATGGCTCGGACGTGCAGGCTCAGCCTTCAGGCGTGATCAACGCTGATGGTTCTGATACTGAGTGGGATGAGGATTGGTATAATTATCTTCATTCGGAGGAGTTCGCTTGTCGGGAAGAATAACGTGTTTTTATTTTGTTTGATGTGTATTTTGTAACGCTCGTCGGGCAGAATAACATGTTTTTGTTTTGTTTGACGTGTTTTGTTTTGTTTTGTTCTGATTTCGGATTGTATCGCACAGTGTTTTTGTATTGGATTTATCATGTTAGTTTTTGGAAGTGGTAACCGGGGTCGGAACATATGACAGAGGAGGTGGATGTTCGGAGGAAGAAGAACCGGAGGTACGTCCACCGCGAGACAAAGGAGCCAATCAATGTAAGCTATAGTTTATCATTATCATCTGGGGACGTCATTTCTAAAAAATCAAGATTAAAAATAATAAGATTTTTTCCCAATTTTTTGTAATGACGTCCCCTGATGATAATGATAAACTATAGCTTACATTGATTGACTCCTTTGTCTCGCGGTGGACGTACCTCCGGTTCTTCTTCCTCCGGACATCCACCTCCTCCGTCATATGTTCCGGCCCCGGTTACACCTCCTCCGTCATTTGTTACTTACAGTAATACGTATTTTTATTAAAAGAATAAAAAAACCTTTTGAAATTTGGAAGCCTTTTTTTCTCCCCACCACTCTCTCATCCCCACCTACCCGTGTTCAACAATATGTAACTTTAATTTTATGTAATATTATCGTTGTAATCTTCACCCGATTAAATAAAGCGAATTGTTGTTGTTTTTCATTTTATTCTGTCCAGACATATTTTCGGAGGTTCATTTCCGAATTCTCCAAGGGAGGTGCGTTCGGAGATGAACTTCCGAAACACCACATTTTCTGAATAGTAACTTTATTTCGGAGATGCATCTCCGAAATCAATATTTTATATTAAAAAACACACGTTTTCGGAGATACATTTCCGAAAACACATTTTTTAAGAAAATAAGTACAGTTTCGGAAATGAACTTCCGAAACAAGGGGTATTGTGGTAAATTCACCAGGGGTGGGCAAGAAGGTTAGGAGGTAAGTGAAGAAATTTTCTTATATTATATAATTAAAAATCGTTTTCATTTTTTTATGCGCCCATACATGAATAATTTGTTAAATTTATGATTGTATGCATGTAATTATATGCATAGTAGGTATTGGTTATTATTGGCTTCTAATTTTGCAACAGTTCTATCTACTTTTTTATTTAATATAAAATTTCTAATTCACACTTAACAAATCAATACTAACACACTCCTCTCCATATAGACATTTTGATTGATTGTAATTTATATGAATTTCATTAAGTTTATCTTAATTTACATCATTACTAAAACAACGTGGGATGAAAATAGTGTGTTGATATGACTAATTAATAGTCTAACTAATAAGTTCTTATCAAGGAATTATTAGTACCATACAAATGTTAGGAAATTTTATGTTAGAGTGCCATATTAAAATTGGTTCCTTGCATATATACAAATATTTAATAGACATCTAAATCCCAAACTGTTGCTTGCTTGTTGTTGTTATAGGATTGGATGTTAGCGAATAATCTAATTTGTGTTCATATTCATGAGAGTGTAAACTTCTAAACAGAATTTCATTTTTTTGTATTGTTTTGATTGGGTCAAGTATTTTGTGCGTATATATTATTAGCTTTAGTCAATGACAGAGATATAAAATATGAAACACATAGAAAACTGTCAAGAATTGACATTTTTTGGAAGTTTTTTCCCTTAAAATAATATTAATGTCAATTTCCAATTTATTTCATAAAGGAGCCTGCATACAGCTGGTTTCTCTTGCTCTGACTGTCTAAACCATTAGACTGCAATTATTAAGACAGAAAATATTATTAAAACTTATAAGCCGTCTTGTTTTTGAGTTGTGGATGGTCTTTAAAAAATCAATAATTTAATTAATTTTAAAAAATATCTTTATACCGTTAACCAATCACCACTATGTATTCAATAAAACAATTTTTTATTTTTACACCGTGAATAATATTTATTTTTTTTCAATTTATTTATATAATTTTTTGGGACCATTTTAGCTACTTTATTAGTTAAAATTATAAATTATTACCCACTTAGTGATATATCATATTAATTATTTTCACAGCGTAATTAACTAATAAAAAATAAGAAATTGATTATTTATTCTATATATTTATAAAATAATAAAAATACATAGATTTGTAGAAAAAACAAATAAAAAATTAAAAAAAAAATCTCACAATATCTATATTGTAAAGGAAGAGTATCTGTATTTGATGTCCTATTTTGTGTTTACATAACACAACTGCAAACTTCACATGATAAATTAATATTTTCAAATATTTTTTAGCAGAATTAACAACTTAGAATCCTCTAGAACAATGCAATGGTGCAACATTTATTTTAAGGATAACATATTTATTTTAGAAAAGTCAACTTTTGACATTTGGCATACCATATGAGTCACAGAATGTGGCAATCGTCACTAATGTCTATTTATATTTCAAATTTGCTTATTTTCCATTATTATAGCTTCTAGTGTAGACTCATGAACCATTCCTTTAGTCTTATAAAGACTAATATCACTATTATTTCTAAACAAATTTTTTTCTTCTTCCAATTTTCTTGCTCTTACAAATATGGTTGTTCCTAAAACTTCAACCATATTACTGCTTCTCATGATTTTCCTGTCTGTAATGCAAGGTTCCATGTCTCGTAATTTGGAAAAGAGATCAGAAAGGAAACTTTCTTCCATGTTTACAAAGAGTTATTCTGCTATTCTCTCTTCTTTGAATTCCAGAAAGGGTAAGTTCAATCAAATTCATGTAGTTTCTCATCATGTAGTTCCTACTGGACCAAACCCTCTACATAATTAATTCATCAGATTTGGAAGGGTCACTCTAGTTAGATTTTAAGAGTTGCTTTTGATACTTTTGTTTGGTGAAGTTCTTTGGTGATTAGTTACATGTATATAATATATGTATTATACAGTAGATAAATAAATAGAAAACTCAGCTTTTAAGTTTATATTGTGTTTTTGGTTATAGTATTTGATTTAAATTGTGTTTTCAATTATACTCTATCTTAGTGTCAAATAATTCAATAATAGGAATGAAGCAAGGGCTGGTTCCAATTGATTCAAGCAATAGATATAGATATACTATTTTATATCGATTCCTCGAGTGTGGCATGATTTAACTTTTTGCAATTTAAATCTCTTTTTGCCATCAATATTAAAGAGAAATTGAAACAAAAAAATTAACTCTCTCTATAAAATCGAATCAAATCAAATATATACAAGATTACTTCTTTCCACCACAAGACATAGCTAGTTCACTTGTACTAAGTATTACGCAAAATATAGTTTTCATTATCAAATTTATGGATAATTATATTTGAGTTATTAATGTTGATTAAATTTTTTTAGATTTAGTTTGTGATTTTTTCTTCCGTAAGCAAAAGACTAGGGGTGTTCAAAATCAAATCAACCCAATAGAAAACAGTAAATCAAACCACAAAACTGTATTTGATTCGGATTTGTTTGAGTCTTATTTTAACAAAACCGCATAGTTCGATTCGGTTTATGGTTTATATTTTACAAACCGAACCAAGCCGAATCAACACATTATGTTACAACCTAAATATATTTTACTTAACTCACATTCAAACCAAATTTAAACCTATTATACATTAACCTTATGATTACGAACAAGTTTCTCATCCTTATTCTTATGGTTTCAATTCCAGTCTTCTCAAATCTCTCCTAGAAATATCACGCCATCTTCCGCACATACATCTCACCTCTTCTTCTTCTCTAATCTTTACTATCTTATATTATTTCTTTTTCACCTTCTCATTTTTATGCAAATGTTCCCTCTTTAAATTTCGTTTTTATCGCACATCTTCTTCTATAATCTCTCATCTCTTATGTTATTTCATTTTCATCTTCACTAATCTCTCATCTCTTCTATTTTTTATGTTTCATTATAATATTTTTATATTGTTTTATGCTATAATTTTAAGTTTATTATTTCACTTTTGTCTAATATAATTTATAAATATTAAATTGGAAGTTGTTGTCTAAATATGGTGAGTTTTATTGTTGTTTGGTAGTATATGAATGACTGAATATAAAGTTATGTTGTCATCTATATGTGTATGTATGACTCAATAAAATATTTGTAAAAAGTCGAACCAACCGAATCGAACCAAACCACATTGGTTTGGTTTAGTTTGGTTCAGTTTTTTCTTCTAAAAGCCAACCGAACCAAACCAAACCGCAAGACTTTTTCTCTTGTGGTTCGGATGACTTTTAGTGTCAAAACCGCCCAAACCACATCGCAAACACCCCTACAGAAGACTATTCTTTTCAAGTACTTCAGGTTATTAGTGTGGGCTAACCTTTCTTAAAGGCCACCTAAAACCACTAGTTAATCTTATTTATAGATGGTTGATTTCGTGGAGACATAAGTATATATGTTAATTTAAGGGCGTGTGTTTTCAATTAATTCACTTTTCTATAAAAGTGACTGAAGGATCAATATCATGGAAGAATGAAAAATACTCTATACTTGCTTCCTTTTCTATACAGGCAGAATTTGTGGAATGTTTTGAGGCACAATTCAATCATTGTGGTTGCATAATTCTACCTTAGGGCTTGATATTGTGGATGGTATAGTAAGACCTCTAAGAATTTTTGTCATAATTTTGCATATGTCTTCTTCTCTAAGAAAGATAAGAATTAAAATGGTGATAAACACATGAAATTGAAGTACTTATTATTGAAAGAAGAAGTGCACAAACAAAAATGTCATTTGAACATATTGGTAAAGATTTTAATGATAGCGAATCCTTTAACTAAAGGTTTACCGCCCAAGACATTTTTTGGCCATGTTTAAAGAATGAGCATTATATAAAAGTCCTTGTTAACATTGCAGTTTGAATCGTATATATATATATATATATATATATATATATATATATATATATATATATATATATATATATATATATATATATATATATATATATATATATATATATATATATATATATATATATATATATATATATATATATATATATATATACGTGAAAAGCTTAATGTTTGTATTATATGACACTTGTGAATTCAATTAAAATTATGTTTCTGCTTAGTTTTGTTATCCATATCATATTGTATACATTATTGTTAATATGTGATGACAAAGGTGTTTTTATTAAAAGGACATGCAAAACACATTACTGCATCCCTTAAAGTTATTTGAATTGCATTGATTCGTGATACATAGAAGGAATCAAGTTGATGAATAACTTGAGACCACCATAATCCGATCATTTTAGTTCATTAAAGATAATGACTTGGTGATTTCAATGAATGGTGCACAATTATAGTATAAGATTAAAACATCAAGTTGTCACATGAGTAAAGTGGGAGACTGTTGGATTATTTTATTAATCCATTAAATATGACTCATGTAATAAAAAGTTTGGCTTTAAATAAAAGATACCTTAATGTGATGATTATTTAGGTTGATGGATAATTAAGCCAATGGGGTTCTTATTTTGAAATTAAAAATAAAATTTAAATCCTTCTTCTCTCTCTTCATGACTATAGGAACGTGACTCTTGGGAATGAATTGCAACTGTTGGAATAAAGTGCCTATAAAAGGGCATCTTTAGTAAAACAACAAAAAAAATTTCTCATTTCTTTTTCATTTCTCACAAATACACAAAAAGTATCTTCATCATCAAAGATACAATTAAAGGAAGAAGGAAGAGAGAAGAGAACAATTTCATTCCAGAATCAAGAACGGAACAAGAATCGCCAATATGGATCCGGGTACGTTCTTATTATTTATTATAGAAATTAGAACACCGTAAAAATCATCATATCAAGATCCAAAATATAAAATTTTGCTAACAATATTAACAAAAAGCAAGTAAAAATAACTAGAAATCCACGATTCACCACTCAAAGACAAAGCCAGAGCAAAATCCTGAGAAGAAAGGCTTGCTAGGCCTTGACATGGAGACTGAATGGAAATACAAATGAGTGAAACAAGTGGTAACATTAATAGATGAGTAGAAGAGCATATTAGTGACCTATGTTTATGCATGATAAATATATAATGACGAAATGTACCCATAGCAAGTTTTCTTACTGTTAACACCGAAATCTTCATTTTACTTTCTGTCACTTACTTTCACCTTCACGCATAAAAACAAATATAAAACTCTTCTCTTTTAAAATCTTATAAGTTGTTGAACGTGTGAAACCTTGTTTTGTAAGTTTACCTAAAGTGATATTTCTCTAACGACGTTAACTTTTGACCATGACAACTAATGTTTAAAGATGACAACAAAAAGTCTAATGATAACTAAAGTCAAGCATAATCAGTTAATGCGGCTAAAGATCCAAATCAAACTACTAGGGTTTCATAATGGACTTGCCTCGTTGAAGGTGACACCCAAATGGAATTCAACTCAAGCGTCATCGCAAGTAAACTCAAACAAGTGTCTACAAAAAAAAAACACCTGACAAGTCTAGAAATATATGAAAGCCGTGAGAGCATGCCTCGACGCGTCTCAACAAACATATTACAAAGCATAAAGGTATTCTCATAAAAGTGTATGGCTAATCACACACAAACTTATTTTCTCAAGAAACACATGAAGAATGAATAAAAAATTTAGAGCATCATAACTAAAATGAAATAACTTTAGCCACAAACTCTAATGTCTAAAATACACCATGCTCAATTTTATTACCTTCCATATGCCAAAAAAAAAAACTTAATGCTAATGAGGACATATAATGAAACAATTGATAATTTGCTGAGTTGATCATTTTGTGAATCAAAATATTTAATGTCTTAGCTTCCCTGTAACTTATCAACCTACAAACTTAGAGTAACATAACTGGAATGAAAAATTACAGTTAACGAAAAATTACAAAAAGCAAAGGGTTGTCTTAAGGATGAGGCAGATTAACAACATGATATTTAAAAAATGAAGAGTTGTCTTAATTTTATGTGAAAAATTATGTGAAAAATTACAATTAAATTACAAAAAGAAAAGGGTTGTCTTAAAGCAAAGTGACTAACAAAATGATATTTAAAGGACCAATTGTTAGTTGGTCCAGTGGTGATTGACACTGGACTTAGTAGGTCGAACCACAGTTCGATCTCACGCAACTACGATCGAAGGGGAGCTGGAACCACTTGATGCCAGAATTGACTCTCGAACCAGATTAATTTTTCTAAGAACATGTCATTCCACTTTTATATGTGATAAGAGGCTCATCTATTTTCCCAAACCAGGTATTTGTTATAGTAAGATTCAAATCAACAAAAAATCTAAGATGAATTTACCCTTCATATTCACCTCCCATAGACCATACCCTCCTTGCCACTCTCAAAATCTCTTGCTACACTCCCTACATGTACATTTAGATCTTATCCTAGAAAAAGCTTTTCCCATTGGAGTATACCCCAAAGTAAACCTTCTAAATCCTCCCAAAAGGTTACCTTAAGGTGTTACGTTAACTCAATTTGAGGTGCGTAAGTACTAATAACATCAAAGGTGTCTTATTCCATTATAAATTTTAAGGCTATGATTCGATCTTCTATTCTTTTCACATTCATAATCTCCTTTTTCCACTCCTTATCCATAATAATCCATGTCCCTTTTCTCGATCTAACTTTTTTGGTGTACCAGAGTTTAATCCCAAGTTATCTAATTCTTTTTCTTTTTCACTTGTCGACTTAGTTTCTTGTAGGCACATAAAATTGATATTTCTCCTAACCATAATACCCCCTATTTCGATAGATTTTCTAATAAGTGCGCATATATTCCATGATCCAAGAAGAATCTCACTCTCATGAACTAACTTATTTACCCACACCCATTCACAAAAATATGGGAACCCTTGCTTATTTTTCACTGTATTCAGGTGGAGATTGAGCGACCCTTCCTCTTTTGACACTTTACTCGAGTCATACAATGTGTTAATTTGAGGAAACGACCTAACATTCATCA